>NW_007728727.1:156221-158370 GCF_000696425.1 Galeopterus variegatus | reverse complement strand
GGGGGAAAAAAAAAAAAAAAAAAAAAAAGGTGGGAGGACTCTTCTAGATTAAAAAGCCCGAGGAGGTATAACCAAATTGAAAATTGGAAGTCTGGATCCTAGTTTGAAAAAAAGCACTATAAAAGACATTCTTGGGATAAATGAGAAAATTGGAATAAGAGTAGTTATTAGATATTATGGAATTATTGATTTTTCTTTTAGGACTGATAATGCTATTATGGTTCTATAGGAGAAAAATCTTATTCTTAGGCATGTTGAAGTATTTAGGGGTAGAGTGTCATGATGTCTAACTTTCAAATGATCAAATACATGAGTATGTGTATTACAGAGATAAAGCAAAGTCACTTTTCATAAAAAGTTGAGAAAAAAGACTGAGTATAGCAGGTACATTGCCGATTCCATTAAAACAAAGGGAGAGGAAAGATATTCATCTTTCTGTGCAAAGACTTGGAAGGCAATGTAACAGGACTGGTGCTGGGAAAGGGAGCAGGAGTGAAAAAGGTTTAATATTTCTTCCTACTCTTTTTACCACTTGAAAAGACATGGGTTTGCATATCAATTCCTTTTTTTTTTTTCCCCAAAAAGGGCATGGGGAGATGCTTCTAAGCCTCCTCCTGTGGCACTNTTTTTTTTTTTTCCCCAAAAAGGGCATGGGGAGATGCTTCTAAGCCTCCTCCTGTGGCACTGAGCGTGTGTCCTCTGCCCCTTGGGTGACTGACTGGGATGGGCTCAGTAACTGTGAATCAGTGAATAGATGGCACATCCCCTGGTGGCTCCAGTGTGGGGACCATGCAGACTGTCAACAAGACAGGAGGAGAAGTGACTCTCCTGCCTCTGGGGATGGGACAGTCTATCATTTCCCTGGTGAGACCATCCCTCCTGAATGAGCGACATGTACCAGCTCAATGGTCTAGCATTTCTCAAGGTTCATGCCATCCAGTGAAATGAGGTTTCCCGCTTGTAAACACTTTCTATAGTTTGGAAAGGAAGACATTTCCTCTGCCCTTTGACTAAAATACCCAAACTGATGAGGCCCCGCTGCTCCCAGTGGGTTGTTAGCCCTACTCTGCCCCTGCTCAGCGCACATAAAAGAAATGAACTGTGTAAGCCAAACCCCAAAGGGCTGCCCACACGCTACCTTGGCGGCATAGTTGTTCCCGTCGCGCTGGATGATTTTCAGGTCCAGAATGAGCTCGGCGAGCACCAGGAGGGCATCCAGGATGACCAGGCAAATGATGATGACCTGGGGACCGAGGGAAGCAGCAAGAAACCATGAGACCTAAACAGGGGTCTTCCTTCCATCATTACAAGCGGGTTGGGTGGAAACAGCAGGGTGAAACCATCGGGCGGGTGCCAAGGATGGGAGGCCCCTTGCAGTGGCCAGAGTGCCCTACAGAAAGCTGCTGGGGCCCACTCCTCCTTTCGGTTGACCCTCTGTCACCNCAGAGTGCCCTACAGAAAGCTGCTGGGGCCCACTCCTCCTTTCGGTTGACCCTCTGTCACCGCTGGTCTTTTTCCAACTTGTTCACTGTTTCTCATATAACACTTCTCAAACCGAACTGCCGCTTCCTAGATAGCAAAAAAATAAAGTTTTTATTTTTCTATTTCTGGGGATTGCTGCTATTGGGGCACACACAGAACAGATGCCCAATAAATAATTCAACACATGCCAGCCTCGGAGGTCTGAGTTCTGGAAACTCAGTGACTGAAGGGACTGCCAGCTTCAGGCAACTGGGTTATGGTGATGTCCACATTAACCTGCCGCAATTCACACGTGCTCATCAGGAGGTAAAGGGGGGATGAATCCTGGGTTTCCTGGAGAATTGAGGAGAGTTGCTGTGGGAAAAACAATCTTGGTGGCTTTGTGACCTGCTGGTGGAGGACAGGTGGGAACCAGGATGGAGTGAGTGGGTGTTCTCACTGATGGCAGATGTGGGATCAGCTGGTGGTGGAGGTGGTCACAGTGATAGAGGTGGTGGTGATGCAGGTGAGGACACTAATGGGGTGGGGGAGACCATGGTGGCAGTGGAAGCGGCAGCAGTGGAGGAGCCCCAGAGGCCCTCACATGATCCCTCTCTTCCTGTGGAAATTCTGGACCATCACTTACTTCTCTGGGGCCTTGCCTCTCACACTCTCAGATCAATAGATT
>NW_007728727.1:147666-154572 GCF_000696425.1 Galeopterus variegatus | reverse complement strand
GACACTGAGGGTTGCGATCCGTTGCCGGACACGGAAAAAGACAAAAAAAAAAAAATGCACACTGACGGTTGTCTAGGCCTGGGGGAGAGAGTATTGGGGAGTGAATGTTTAACAGGCACAGTTTCCATTTGGGGTGATGAGAATGTTCTGGAACTAGATAGTAGTGAGCTGCACAACACTGTGAATGTACTAAATAAATGCCACAGAATTATTCACTTTAAAATAATCTTTCCTCAATTAAAAAACAAAAAGGATCCACTGCTGGGTATATACCCAAAGGAACAGAAAGCATCATGTGGAAGAGATACCTGCACCCCCATGTTTACCACAGTTCTATTTCAACAAAGCCAAGAGTTGGAACTAACCTAGATGTCCATCATCAGATGACTGGATAAGGAAAATGTAGTATATATACACAGTGGAATACTACTCTGCCATAAACAGGAATGAAATTCTGCCATTCGCAGCAACACAGATGAACTGAGAGAAAATCATGTTAAGTAAAATAAGCCAGGCATAGAAAGAGAAATACCACATGTCCTCATAAGTGCTAAAAATAAATGTATAAATGAAAAGAAAAAGATACAACAATTACAATACTTTGAACTTTCAAAAGGTGAACTGAGGTTACCAGAGAGGAAGGGAGGAATTGGTAAAGGCCATGAAAAGTGATGATGTTGTATGTTATTGAATATAATAATTACTCTGATTTGAGCCCATATTACACACAGGTATTGATATTCAACTCTGTACCACATAGATATACATACAATCAACTATGTTACAATATATAGGGGGGAAAAAAGACACAACACCAAGGTTAAGGGTTTGGATCCCTGTACTGGCCAGCCGGAATGATGATTTCTAGGTTCATCCACATAGTAGCATGTGTTAATACTTCATTCCTTTTTATGGCTGAATATTGGGTCTATTCTTAGTATTTCTGTGTCTTGGTTTTAGACCACATGATCTCTCAGATCCCTTTAGCTCTAAAATAAAATCAAGGAAGAAAACAAAAACACGCAAGCAAAAAACCACCACCAAAAAAAAAAAAAAAAAAAAAAAAAGCAGAGAGAGACTAAACTCCTCATTCACTCTCCTTTTAAAAGCCCTCAGAACCACCATTTTTAATCCATTCACTACATCATGATCTTACTATCTAATCACCTGTTCAAGGCCCCACCTTTCATTACCATAATAGGATTTCCCACCCTCAACAGTTACAATGGGGATTTAAGATTCAATGAGGTTGGGGGGGCATCCAGTTTACAGCACAGTCATGTCATATTTTTTGTAGGAATATCAACACTATTTATAAATTTATTGACACTGTTATAATTAATTATTGAACTTTATGTCTTTATGTGTGTAGTAATGTGCACTCTATTTCCTGATATACTTTTTGGACTCATCTCTTCTTTTTTCGTGATCATTCTTTCATGATATATAATGATCTCATTAATCCACTTAGAAAATCCTCTTCGGCCTTCCAGTTTTCTATTTCCTGCTCAT
This sequence comes from Galeopterus variegatus, assembly GCF_000696425.1. Taxonomy (NCBI): domain Eukaryota; kingdom Metazoa; phylum Chordata; class Mammalia; order Dermoptera; family Cynocephalidae; genus Galeopterus; species Galeopterus variegatus. The sequence goes on along the minus strand of NW_007728727.1, from coordinate 153,060 downwards.
TCTCTATTTGCTTTTTTCTATTTCCATAATTTAAGCTTTAATCTTTATTAATTTCTTTTCCCAATTTAGGTAGGTTTAATGTCATGCTTTTTCTAACTTCTGTGGGTTAATACTTAGATTATTGATTTTTTGAGTTTTACTAGTTTTTTTTTCTGATAGGATTAGTACTCCAAATGTGCTGCAAATCACTTTATATTCATCCCATAAATTTGGTACTTTATACTTTCACGTGACGTATCAAACATTTTTTTCCTAATCTTTGTTATAATTTATTATTTGACCAGTCCTTTCTTTAGATGCTATTTCATAATTTACAATCATATGGTGAGTTTCAAGTTATTTTTGACTTTTTTTTTCCATTCTGGTCAGAATTTATATTCTGGATGATTTCATTTCATTTCATATATTTCCAAATATATATATTTTGGCAACTGGCCAGTATGGGGCTCTGAATCCTTGACCTTGGTGTTATAACACCGCACTCTAACCAACTGAGCTAACTGGCCAGCCAGTGTACTGTTTCTGAGGGGAGCCATGTCACAAAGAAAAATGCTGAGAATTCAGAGAAGCTGGTTAATTCCAAATCCTCACTCTGGCAAAGCCGGCCACACCCAGCATGGAGTCCACTGGGGCACAGTGCAGCCCCCAGGCTGGCTTTCAGTGCCCCCCATCAGCTGGACCCTGGGCACACCCCTCCATGCTGCTGAGCCTCAGTGTTAACTGAGGCTTCCGTGTTCTCCTGGGGAAAATGTGACTGGCCACATTTCCTATCTGGAGCTACGACAGAAGTGTGATATGAGGTAACGTGAAGGGTGCTCAGCATGGGGCCCAGTCATGGTGAGCAGGAATAAAAGTGAAGCTCCTCGGTCTTCAGGATTGTCTTGACTCCATCCTGTCCCTGTATGTTTCCCTGGGGGCCTGATACACCCTGTGTCCTCTCTCTCGGTGTGCCATCCCCGTATCACATCACCTTGGCCACTTCAAACCATCAAAGAAAGGGATTCCAGGGCCCTCCTGTATGCTGAGTCTACATGCAGAGATCAGCACCCCAGGACCCTGGTCCCCTACTCCAATCTGGCCTCCCTGCTTCCACCCTGAGCCCCTCTACAGATCTGAACATGTCAACCCCCCATACTCTTTAGAATCTTTAGAAGGTCTGCCCACAGATGACCTTCCCTCTCCCCTTCTTTCCAAGCAATTGTGCTGCTCACTACACGAGCCACGTGCCCCCTCCTCAATTCCTTGATGGCTCTTTCCCATTAAGGATCCTTGGCAAACATCTCCCCCTCCACAGGGCTCACTTAGTCTCCGCCTTCAAGCGTCAGGTGAAATGTCACCTCCTCCAACTCCCAGTCCTGGATCAGGTCTCCCTCACAACCAGGATCTATCACATCCCCTCTGTGTTCCTGCAGAGGGCTCCTCTCCATATGTAACCAGTAATTGGGTGCTGATTCTTGTAATTCTGCCTCTCTGCAGACTGTCAGATCCTTGGTGAGGACAAGNGGGGTGGTGGCTAGCCAGTATGGGGCTCTGAATCCTTGACCTTGGTGTTATAACACCACCCTCTAACCAACTGAGCTAACTGGCCAGTCAGTGTACTGTTTCTGAGGGGAGCCATGTCACAAAGAAAAATGCTGAGAATTCAGAGAAGCTGGTTAATTCCAAATCCTCACCCTGGCAAAGCCGTCCACGCCCAGCATGGAGTCCACTGGGGCACAGTGCGGCCCCCAGGCTGGCTTTCAGTGCCCCCTATCAGCTGGACCGTGGGCACACCCCTCCATGCTGCTGAGCCTCAGTGTTAACTGAGGCTTCCGTGTCCACCTGGGGAAAATGTGACTGGCCACATTTCCTATCTGGAGCTACAACAGAAGTGTGATATGAGGTAACGTGAAGGGTGCTCAGCATGGGGCCCAGTCGTGGTGAGCAGGAATAAAAGTGAAGCTCCTCGGTCTTCAGGATTGTCTTGACTCCATCCTGTCCCTGTATGCTTCCCTGGGGGCCTGATACACCCCGTGTCCTCTCTCTCGGTGTGCCATCCCCATATCACATCACCTTGGCCACTTCAAACCATCGAAGAAAGCGATTCCAGGGCCCTCCTGTATGCTGAGTCTACATGCAGAGATCAGCACCCCAGGACCCTGGTCCCCTACTCCAATCTGGCCTCCCTGCTTCCACCCTGAGCCCCTCTACAGATCTAAACATGTCAACCCCCCATACTCTTTAGAATCTTTAAAAGGTCTGCCCACAGATGATCTTCCCTCTCCCCCTCTTTCCAAGCAATTGTGCTGCTCACTACACTAGCCACGTGCCCCCTCCTCAATTCCTTGATGGCTCTTTCCCATTAAGGATCCTTGGCAAACATCTCCCCCTCCACAGGGCTCACTCAGTCTCCGCCTTCAAGCGTCAGGTGAAATGTCACCTCCTCCAACTCCCAGTCCTGGATCAGGTCTCCCTCACAACCAGGATCTATCACCTCCCCTCTGTGTTCCTGCAGAGGGCTCCTCTCCATATGTACCCGGTAATTGTCTGGGTGCTGATTCTTGTAATTCTGCCTCTCTGCAGACTGTCAGATCCTTGGTGAGGACAAGNTGGGTGCTGATTCTTGTAATTCTGCCTCTCTGCAGACTGTCAGATCCTTGGTGAGGACAAGGATGCGTTTGCTGCTGTGGTGCTCAATAAGTGACTATTGTGTGAGTGAATAGATGTCTCTACTTATTTTATGACAGTCAGTCATTCTTTTCACCACTAGGTGTGTCTCTAGTGGTCTCATCTCAGGATGCCAGCCCTAAGCCCCAGCAGGCCACATGGCCCAGACATCCTGCAGGGGCTGTCCACGGCTCCCCCTGCAGCTGGAAGGAAGCTGGCTCCTTCCTTCTGCTTCTGAAATTGAGGGTTTGGGATTTCAACCCCAACAACTTAATATCATGTTTCCTTTCCTGTCAGGGCCATGGAGGAACGAGCTGAGCCACCAGGAGTGCTGGGTTGTTGGTTTGCTTCATTTCTTTTAGCCACACAAGAGTGGAAAAGTAAAGACCAAAATATATTTCTTTTTTTCTGTTTTTCCTTGGAACAAAGTCAGTGCTGGGAGAGGCAAGGGCTGCTTCTGTCTGCTCCCAGAAGGGACATGGGTTCTAAGGAGAAAGCGGTTTATTTTGGTTGAGGAGGAGGCCTGCAGTGGCATATCCCCAAAGTGCCTCTGTTCAAGAACTGGACTGAGAAGGGGCTGTGTGTGTCCCTCATGCCAGTGGGCCTCCCACATTCCCCCGAAACTCAGAATGTGCTTCCAGACACCTGCCTGCCACCTTGGGGCTGCGGTGGGGCACGGAGAAGGCTGGCCAGACTCCACCTGCCTTTGTCCTTCAGAATCAGAAATGTCCTTCAAGATGTTGGAACAGACACTGAATCCCTTTGCAGTTTCCTTAGCTGCTCTCTGAAGTCTACACCTCCCACTCCTGTTCTCTCCATAACTGTGCCTGGAGGCTGCGGTGGGTCAAGGCCAGGCAGGCATGTTTGGCGTCACTCCACAAAAGAAGACACCAAGGCCTCAATGGGGATGTGTGTCTGGGAGGCAGGGGACCCTCTGGGCCTTGTTCAAGAGCAGGCATGCCGTGGTTGCTGAGTGTATTGATGAATGCTTTTCTCTGCCTCTGGTGTTCACCCTTTAATTTACATTGTGTGTGCGGCAAAATGTGCAGGGCATAAAACTGACCAGTTTAACTATTTTAAAATTGGCATAAAGTTCAGTGGCATTAAGTACATTTACAAGGTTGTGCAACCATCATTACTATCTAGTTCCAGAACATTTTCATCACCCCAAATGGAAACCTTATCTCCATTAAGCAGTCACTCCCCATTCTTCCCTCCCTCCAACCTGTAGCAGCCACCAATCTGCTTTGGATTCACCTGTTCTAGACATTTCGTGTAAATGGAGTCATATGATATGTGACCTTCTGTGACTGGCTTCTTCTGCTTAGCAACGCATTTTCAAGGTTCGTCCATGTTGTCGCCTGTGTCAGTATTCTTTCCTTTTTATGGCTGAATACGATAGATATGCCACATCTTGTTTATCCATTCGTCTGCTAATGGACCTTTGATTTCCTTTTGGATTACGATTATTTCTCCCCTAACAACACCAGATCGGCCCGCAGTAGCGCCAGTGCCACCTGGGGCGCCTGGCACGTGGTGGGTACTCAGTAAACATCTGTGGGATGAATGAGGCAGTGGCAGAGATGGGTCCCCACCCTGGCTGGCCTCTTATAACTTTCACTGAAGGCTCTTCCCCCACCTACCTGAAACCTGTGAGAGCTGAAGAGCTTCCTCAACTTGCTCCTGAAGTCGAAGGGCCTGGGCGTGGGGACAGGAGTGGCACCTGGGTCCGTGGCCCTGCCCTCCTCTTCTGTGGCTGGCGTAACTGGTGGCTGCTGCTCCTCCTCCTCCTCTTCTTCATTCTCCCATTTCTTGTAGTTGATGTTCCAGGCATGATAGTCATCCCCGACGACAGTGAAGTGCCTCAAGAACTTGCTCATCCTCTCTGCGGGAGCCGCCTTGGCCCTGCGGGTAACTGCCTAGAGGAGCAGGGACAGAAAGCAAGATCTTCAGGCAGGGTGGCCTCAGAGCCCATTTGGACCACTCAGACCCCACGTTGTTCTGATGGTGGGGAGGGCCCCGGCTGTGCTGGGCCACACCAGGTAAAGACAGTCCCACGGTGCTCAGAGCACTGTGTGAGCACAGAAACCGTGAGGTCACAGTGGTTTCTTGTGCTTTTATTTTTGGAGTCCAGGGTATCTGTGTCAGTGAGGCAACAGGAAACCCCAGACCCCACCAGGCCTGTCCCTGTGGTCTGATTTGCAGTAACCAACGGAATCGGTACTGCAGCCCAGTCACAAAATACCCACCACAGGCCCATGTGTAAATACCAGAAGAGCTGCCCCATGGTTCAGAGACATCACAACCTGAAAAGTGGAGGTGAGAGTGGGAGGAGCAGGGGGAGGGGAAAGCCAAAAGTAAAAGTACCCAGAGTTTCACACAAAAGTCATGAGACCCCCACTCTTCACGCCACTGATTCAGTCCTTGACAGATGAGTGGAAATCGACTTTTTTCCATGGTTAGCAAGTGCTGTTTTAAGTACACAGACAGCTGTTTAAAGAGGGATGACTTCAAAAGCAAATATCCCACCCCTTGCCCCCATTTTGTATAACTTACCCTACCAAATATCAAATTTCATATAAACTTAAATAATTAAAACTTATGGGTATGACAACAAGAATAGGCAATATGATCAGTGGAACAGGAAAAGAGTCCAAATAGACCCATGTCCTTCTGCAAGGCTCGAAGAAAGGTGATAGCAGTCCAGGTCAGTAGCAAAAGGCTGGAGAGGTTAGGACATCTGGCTTT
>NW_007728727.1:140468-146906 GCF_000696425.1 Galeopterus variegatus | reverse complement strand
GAAAGGTGATAGCAGTCCAGGTCAGTAGCAAAAGGCTGGAGAGGTTAGGACATCTGGCTTTCCCAATAGAAAAAACCAAAACAAAACACCAATCCCTACCTCGTGCTGCACTAACATTAATGCATTAGCATTAATGTGAAGAAGTGTACTTTAAACAAACTCTAAAAGTCTCAGGACAAAGTACAGGCAAGTATCTTCATGACATCAGCATAGGGAAACATTGCTTAAAACTCCAAGGAAAACTGGGCAATGAATATTGACAGGTAGATCACATAAGAGAAAACCCAAATGGCCAAGGTGCTCAACCTCAGGAAAATGCAAATTGAAGTAACAATCACACAAACGTCGGTGAGGGTGTGAAGCTCTGGGGTCTGTTGAACACTGAAGATAGGACTAGCCACAAGTACCACCATTTGGAGAAGCAATTTGGCACTGTCTTGTCAAGTTGGAATTATGCACATCTTTCCTAATGACCTACCTAGTGATTCCATCCCTAGATAGGTCCAAAACTTGCCCACATGTGCTCAAATTGGTGACATGTTCAAGATTGTTCACTGCAAATATTCACCTAAGTGGTGGGAGATAGAGGAATGAACCTTCTCTATTCATGTGATGGAATACTATGCAGCAGTTAAAATGAATTAACTGAATCTCTTTATGTCACTGATGATGCCTACAGGTACCCACTCAGTTGTACTGAATACAGTAGATCACTCCTTTCTTCAAACACTTTCCTTCATTGGCTTCTAAGATGCCACACTCTCCTGGTTTTCCTCCCATCTTGCTGGATACCTTAAGAGGAAGGCCTTATGTTTAAGTATTAAGTTCAACTGTACAACTGTATGTGCAGTGCCTAGAATAGTGCCTTGCCCTTAACAGACACTCAAAAACACTAAAATATTTAAGTGACTGAATAAATATAGCAATGTGGATAGATTTTAAAAAATAGTTGAGTCAAAAAGGAAGATGTGGAAGAATATGAACAATGTAATGCCACTTAAGTAAAAAATTTAAATACATGGGAAATATTACTGTATATTGCTTTTGGAATGTGTAAAGATGTGAGGGTAATCATATACCAAAGAATGGGATTTCTGCTTCTAGCCATGGTAGAGTAACTTGTATCAGATTATCTCTCATGCTATAAACAACTCTAAAACTAGATAAAATATATAAAATTTACCGTGATCCCTGAGAGAAAAGAAGCAAATGAGGTAAGCCTCACAATCACTCTGGCTTTCTGCCTGGAGGGACTTTCTGAATTGTGGAGGTAAAGATTGTAATTCAGGGCTACTGAGGTTCCCTCAGGAATTTGCATGGCAGGGTACCAGAGAAAGTAAGCTGTGTAGAGAAGGAGCTTCAAAAAATGGACTTTGGGGCCGGCCCGGTGGCTCACTCGGGAGAGTGTGGTGCTGATAACACCAAGGCCCTGGGTTCGGATCCCATATAGGGATGGCCGGTTCGCTCACTGGCTGGGCGTGGTGCTGACAACACCAAGTCAAGGGTTAAGATCCCCTTACCGGTCATCTTTTAAAAAAAAAAAAAAATGGACTTTGGCTAAGTCCTAAACTTCATATGTGCAGAGAAAGACACTATGAGGCAGAGCAAAATATAACTTTCAGGAAAAAGAAGTCTTAGGGAGCTGTGAGCTGAACAACCACCAGATATTACACAGGACTGGGCTGGAAGATGTGTGAGTTCCTAGCAGCTGGAGGAGAGAGATCTTTTTGAACGCCACAAGCATTAAGTAGAAATTGCAGAAAAGCCATGCCTTAGAAGTAGACCTAAACTAGTCTTACCAGTTAAGGGCTGCCTCAGCCTCATCCCAACAAAGCTTAAAATAAGCCTTGAAAAGGTCAAGCTGATCCCCAAGTAAACTAACTGCCTGTTGGAGCAAAGCTCAACACTCTATTAGGAAAACAACAGCATACACTCAAAAACACAGAATGTATAATGTCTAGCATATAATAAAAATTACTAGATAGATAAAGCAGAAATATGTGGCCTGTAACCAGTAGAATAAGCTGCTAATAGAAGGCTCAAAATGGATATAGATAATGGAATTGGCCAAAGACTTGAAATTAGTTATTACAAAGGTACTCAAGGATTTCAAGGAAAATATGAACTTAATGAGGGAATGAATAAAGAATCTTAATAGACACATGGAGACTCTATCCAAATGGGTACTCTAGAACTGAAAAGTACAAATATGAAATGAAAAATCACTGGATGGGCTTAGCTGATAAGATGCTACAGAAGAAAGATGAGTGAACTTAAATACAGAACAATAGAAAATGTCAAATGGAAGCATGGAAAGAAAAAAGGCTGAAAGAAAAATTGAACAGAGGGTCAGGACAATATCAAATGGCCTAACCTAGATGTGCCTGTAGTGCATGGCCCAATGGATCTTGGCCTCTCCCATCCCCACAGCCTGCTCACCATGCTGCAGCCCCCCGGCTGAGCTTTGTCCCTCTGATGCTCCCCATTCCCCTACTCCAAGCCATCATATGAACTGTGCCCTCAACCTGAAATGCTCTTCTCCCCACTTTAAGCTAGCCCACTTTTACCTATGCTTGAAACCTCAGCTGAAAGCTCTCTTCCTTAGAAAGGCCCTCCCTAGCCCCTAAAATCTAAATCAGATCCCCTCCCAATTTGATCACATCTCCTCACACTCTTTACTTTTCCTTTGAAGAGACTTATCATAGTTTCTAACTAGAAATTGTTTTGTGCAGCTATTTATTTATGATTTCTCTCTTCTCATTAGCATTTACACTCCATGAAGGCAGGGTGGGTCTGTGTCACAGTCTCATGTGACACCTGACCTAGAGCAAAAGGCCATTATGCACCTGTCAACTGAGGGCACTGGTACCCTGTCTCCCACACCAGGGTGTGGGCTCATCTCAGCTGGAACATTCATCTCTGGGTGCCCAGGGGTGGCCAAGGGCCAGGCCCAGGTTGTACTGAAGCTATTCACCATAATCTTCCCCAAGAAATGCCTTGCACAGCAGGCAAAAGTTGCCCGTGCTATTGCTCAGCATGATGGGAGCCTCAGGGTGCTTTGCAAAAACCACATATTTCACAGGAGAGGAAAATTTTCTTTCTGAAACTTTGCAACCAGTAAAGAAGCAACTTTTAGTAGTTTGGGATGAAAATATTTATGGCACCCAGCAGAGCAGAAAACAAGTCTCGTTTTAAGTCAAGAGTCTGTCATGCCAGAAGCAAAAGAGTTCCAGAAAAAGGCAAAGATAGAGCTGACCGAGAAAATGTGGGCCTTGGCAGCATCACCACCTGCCCTGGACTCCGGCACTGATGGAAGGATTGACTCAGTGAGGGATGTACCATGCCCCCTCCCAGCCTGGCCTGGACTAGCCCCTAAGGAAGCGCTGGCTATTATCATTCTTGATAACAAAACTCTCCTCTCCTCCAGCTTCATCATGGTCCACGGACACGTCACTTCTCTGTTCATCTACCGCTGCATGCCTCTGCAAACCCTAGACTTTTCCATGACATGAACTGATAGAGTCCCTTTGTGGCTTAAGCTACACTGAGCTGTGTTTTTGTGTCTTGCAACCCTAAGAATCTACAGCAGTAAAGTTGCTGACACTGGACACTGCCACAGATCCATCTCCTTTGCATGAATCCTTGCTGTCCCCATTATGCCCTGACACTCTTCCCTACGAGGGCCTTAAACCAGTCTCTATCAAAATTATAAATGTCCTTATTGTTTGACCTGACAAGAGACTCACATGTGGTCCTGCTACAACAGCCCCAGAAACTCACTGTGGTCCTGCTACAACAGCCCCAGACTGCAAACCACCTCCAAGTCCACTATTAAATCAACTGTGATAAACCCACACTGCAGAATCCCACGTCCCTGTTGAGAAGGCAGCACTTGTATGTACTGACACGGAAAGGTGTCCCTGATCTATGGTTACGAGAAAACCGACAAAATCAACAATGCAAACCAAACGGTTACCTATGGCGGGGAGTGAAACCGAGTTGGAGGATGAAGAGAAACTTTCAATTTTTTTTCTGTTAGATTTAACCATAAGAAATTGCCATTCACCTATCAAAGCCCATAGCTTTGGTTCTAACCAAAACAGTGACTGTAATAAACCCTTTGGCACCGTTGACTCTGTCCTGCTTGGTAATCTTGCCTCCTGATTTTTCTCCTATCTCAGGCTGCCCTTCTCAGTCTCCTATACCATGTCCCATCCCCATGTCAGAAGTCCTGGAGACCCCGACCCTGGCCTTGTCCTTGCAACGTGTGGCTCTCCCCCTTTGGTGGTCTCAGCACACCTGTGTTCTCAATGTTGCTCACGTTCAAATCAAAGTCTCCAGCCTGATGTCTGAGATACTGCCAGGTCAAGTTTGCTGTGACCCAAACTGACCTCGTTTCTTACCCTTTCCACCAACCCACTCCTCCTTGCATGCTCCCAACTAGGACTTGGTGTCACATCCAACCTGAACCAAAGATTGCCCTCAGTTGGCCCCCCAACCCCCTGCCAAGCATCAGCAACTTCACTTGCTAAACATGACTCAGACCCCCTGGTCTCCTGGCCAACTCACTTGCCTTTGCTACCACCATTGCCTCCTGCTGGCACCCTGCGCCAGTCCCACTAGGCCCCTGCCCTGATCCTGGCTGCGGCCCCAGCCACCCCTGCCTCCACCACGCTCCAGACACACCGAACTCCTTGTGGTTCTAGAACACATCACGCTCTTTCTTGCTTCCAGGACTCCTCGCAATCTGTCCCTCGTGTCTGGAACACCCGTCACCTGTCTCACCCTATTTATCTTCCAGTTCTTATGCACAGACTTTATCTCCCCTGGGAGGCCTTCCTTAACCCCCGCTCCTGCCCCCCTAGCTGGGTCCTTCCTCTATTTGCACCTCATGCCATTGCTAACAAGCACCGTGACATCTCTGCCTCATCTGTCTCCTGCACGGGGCTGTGAGCACAGCAGAGACTCTTCCTCCCTCAGTCACGGGGAGGGGGTGGTGGTGCCAATAAATATTTAATAAATGAATTGACCACAACAACAAAATCACGGGAGCTGTCCCTTTAAGGTAGACGTATCATCTACTTTTCTTTTACACTTGACAGGTAAAATACCAGAAAAATTACTACCTGAGAGGGAGGGGAAAGTGAAAAAAACAGACCTAGAAGTGATGGCGAAAAACGTTCTTGTGGATGTCTATTTTTACAGGCTACGAAGCCACCTTCTGTAGGAGGGGGAAAGTCCCCATTTCATGGTCATCCAACAATCACAGAAAAATGTAGGCACTTTTTAAGAAATTCAGCCAACTCCCAATTCCCAGGGCCTGATGTTCCTTCAGTCCCCATTTCCCTGTCCCCCTCCAAGGTATTTTTGAGGACTTGATTTGGTTATTAACCCCAAAACTCCAACAGACACAACAGCAGCGACATCTATTTTTACTGATTGCTTACGTTACTACTTATTTTATCACATTAGCGCACTGCTAACTTCCTTCCATGCACTATTTCTTTTTCACTCCTAACAACCCTCCGAAGTCGAGGCCATCATTTAGGGTCTTGGTGAGGTAGGCGACTTGTCCAAAGTCACACGATTGGAAAGTGGAAGAGCCAGGATCTTCCCCTGGGCTATATAACTTGGGGACTATGTTCTAGGATACACGACTAAGAGAGCGCCAGGCGGCCAGCAACCAGAGATCTGCCTGCTAAGAGGGTATAGTGGGTGGAACTGTGGGCCTCTCCCCAAATTCATGTCCACTTGGAACCTCAGAACGTGACCTTGTTTGGAATATGGGTCTGTGTAGATGTAATTAAAGATCTTGAGATGAAATCATCCTGGATTAAGGGTGGACCCTAAGTCCACTGACTGGTGACCTTATAAGAAAAGGACACATAGAGAATAAGGTCATATGAAGATGGAGGCAGAAACTAGAGAGATGTGTCTACAAGCCAAGGAACACCAAGAACTGCCACAAGAAGCTGGACGAGAGGCGTGGACCAGATTCTCCATCAGAGCCTCAGGAAGGAACCAACCCTGCCAACACCTTGATTTCGGACTCCCAGCCTCTAGAGCTGCATGAGAATGAATTCCTGTTGTCTTAAGCCACCAGTTTGTAGTAATTTGTCACAGCAGCCCCAGGAAACTCATACAGAGGGTGTGTGCCACATGCTCTCCTTTTGTCACCATGGGCCACAAATCCATGCTGGACTCCGAGGAGGGGACAGCCTTCTTCTGAGGTCCGTTTCTGCAGCCAGTCTCCAGCAACAGCTGCTCCTTTTTGCATACAGCTTACAGGCCACCCCCGCCTGCTCTGGCTTGGTGCTTGTAGCCATCTTAAGAAGTAGGCAGGGCAGGGAGGAGCAGTCTCTCCATTCTGCAGAAGGGGAAACGGAGGCGTGGGGAGGAGAGGTCACTTGCCCACAGTCACATCGTGTCACAAACGAG
>NW_007728727.1:134351-139924 GCF_000696425.1 Galeopterus variegatus | reverse complement strand
AACCAATATAAACGTAACTGGAATCCCTGAATGAGAAAACCAAAATAATAGAATAAAGATATAACTCAAGAAGTTTCCTGAAATAAAAGAGAACTTTTCAAAAAATGCCATTTTTGTAGGTCAAAATCAATAGAAATAGACAATTTCAAATGGTTCAACCTAATATATACCTGTTTGTTTTAATTTTTATGCTGAAAACTTGTTCACGTAGAGTTGTTAAAAACAAACAAAACACCATAAGTGATAAACTCGGCATATGAACTCAAGTCTAAGAGCTTCATTCCGCCAAAGAGGGGAAGATATAGTAAAAAAGCCAATTTTTTTAAGCAACAAGAATGATGATATTGTAAGACATGGAATCAAGGTTCTGAGATGCAGTCTTTCTTCCCTTAGTTGATGGGGAAACCGAGGCTCTACAACATAGTAACTACCACCTGCCTGTGGACGGTCCATGGACTTGCACCCGAGTCTCCCATCATCTGGTCCAGGGAACTTAAGACAAACCCAGGCAGGACCAGGGAAGATCCTGGTCTTCGCTCCCTCTCCCCACAGCCCACCCATCACTAAGCCCTGTGCATTTCAGCAACTAAATGGCTCCTGATCTGCCACCTACTTCTCCTACCCTCTGCCACCGCCTAGCCAAGCCCCCCCTTACTTGGAGGATGCCCCAGCCCCTCACTGCTCCCTCCTGTCACTCCTGCATTCTCTATCAGCAGCCAGAGGGCACTCCTCAAAACAGAATCACGTCTCTCCCTGTGCAAAGAATTAACCCAGCAGGCCTGAGGCTGCCCCCTCAGCAAGGCCTGCCTGGCCCTCTGCTGGCATCTGGGAACTTGGACTTTGGGAGGATGCCCATCAATCCCTGATAAGAACAGTTACTGTGCCTAGACTGTTTGTACAAACAACAAAGTCTATGCTGAACTCCTGCTTTCCTTTGGAGAGTCTAGAATCTTTGTACATGCCAGACAGATGGTGCCTATGTGACTGGCCCCAGTAGAAGCTCTGGGCACTGAGTCACTAACGAACTTCTCTGGTCATCATCACTTCACCTGTCTTGGCACAACTTGTCGTGGGAGGAATTGTGTCCTGTGTGGCCCCACCCCCACCCCCCACCCCCAAGAGGACTCTGGAAGCTTGTGCCTGGTTTCCTCTGGATTTCACTCCATGTGCCTTTTCCCTTTTCTGATTTTAATTTGTGTCCTTTTGCTGCAACAAATCTCAGCTGTGAGTATATCTGTATGACCAGTCCTATGAGTTTTCCTAGTGCATCACTGAACCTGGGGTGGCCTTGGGGACCCCTGACACACTCCCTTATTTAAAACTCTTCTTTGGCTTCTCATTGCTCTAAAATAAAGACTTAACTGCCTTCCGGAGGCCCACTCCTGTTCTGCATGCTGTAGCCTCTGCCCGCCTGTCTGACCTCACATTTCACTGCTCTCTCTGCTCTGGCCATGCCATCTCTGTTTAACTTTTCATACTCAGCAGGCTCCTCCAACCACAGGGAACTTGCATGTGCCATTTCCTCCGCCTTTTACCTTGCTATCTGTCTTCTTTTCCTCCTCAGGTCCCCCTCGAGTCTCCCAGCTGAGGGGACTGGTGGGGCCTCCCCCACTGTACTCTCAAGTGGCCCCACACTCCTCTCCTGTGGAGTCACCCCCACTAGACAGAGCACCTACAGGGCAGAGACTGGGCAGGTGCTGCTCACGCTGTAACTTCCATGCTTGGCAGTCCACAGGCTCCCACTAAGCATACCTGGATGGGGGAATGAAACCCTTGAGCAAATCTCTCCTCTGCAGGGGTGGTGGGAGGACTCCGAGCAGCAAACTCACCTACCCCAGCACCTCTCCTCCACTCCCTTGGGGATCTGTGTTCTGAGAAAAGACTATTTTTAAAATCAGGGAAGTCTTTAAATAAGCATAGAGGCTTTTCCTTCTCTAGGGCGGGGAGGAAGTTGAGGTTCACAAAAACAACCACTGTGACCGCTGACCAGCTCAGGCAACGGGGTGCTTCTGGGGGGCCCGACTAGCAGCACATGTGCCCCCAAAGCTGTGCTCCTCAGCTTTCTCTCCCTTTCCTGTGGGAAAGACTTGACAGACAAATCTGCCAACCTGGCAAGATAATCATGAGGCTAGGTGAATACATGGGACATAATGTTTACAGGAGTGGAGATCATAGTCATTGTAACTATCCCCAGAGCACGTGCTAGTTTTTGAGCTTTGTGCAAAGCGCTTTATAACATATTGCAATAACCCCATGAAATGAGGACTGAATAATCTTTTTACAGATGAGAAAACTGGGAACAGAAAGGTCAAACAACTGGCCCCAGGTCACACAGCCATTGAGAAGCAGAGCTAGGATTCTAACCCAGCCTACTGCTTCTCCTGCAGGACCCCTGTGAACACGGCCCAGCCCTGCACCTGGCTGCCGGGTGGTGAAGGCCCATGCTGGGCAGGGGGTTTGAGGCAGAGCTTCTCAATAAGAAATCATACATTTTATGGCCTGTTCTTAGTACACACTCACATACATTCTACAATCAATACTAAAGTTACAATGTGTGAAACACATTTTATTCCATTTTGTTTCTTAAAAGGCTGATTGCAGCCCATTAAATGGATTTCAGGACCCACCAATAGGCTAAGTTTGAAAGACACAGGTATGCGGGATATGCCCTGTTTCTCTGGAGGAAAGAGGAGATGACTGTCAGAGAAGCGAGAGTCTGTGATGTCAGTCACGCCAACTGGGAGCATAAGCTGTGCTATTTGTTTTACACAGGTGGAGAAAGAAAATAGTCATCCAGCCAGAATTAAGAGCTAGCACCAGTGTGGCTAAGTCGCCCAGGCCAAGGTCTTAGTGATGTTTCAGCTGTGGAAATAGAGAGTGAATCATTAAAAGGTATGTGTTCTCTGAACCCGTAAAAGGCTTATCTGCCACAAGTGGTCCCAGCCCATTCTTCCCCCGCTCCCTGACAATGCTGTCCTGGGCCAGCTTCTGTGTGACGAAAAACAGGCACCCACCGCATCCCCCATACCACCATGGAGTTCCCCAAGGTGTGTCGTTGGTTCTGCATTCCAGTCTCTGCTTCCCCTGCTGTTTCTGTGCCCTGGTACAGGCCTCTGACAAAGCCTCCAAACCACCCCACCCCACCCCTGCAAACTGTCTCTGTACCTCCCCAGCTGCACTCAGACCCCCAGACTCATGTGGACACCCCTCCCAGCTTTACCTGCTGTCATTCACCTCCAGTGAATAGACCTTTAGCCTAGATCTGTTTCTTCTAGTATTACTATTATGTAAACATGAGCAAAAGAGAGGGAAATAAATTCATAATAATCCCAAGACACCAAACTCATCAATCATCTATCTACCCCTCTTTCTCTTTATTTATATCTTTTACAATTACAACTGAAGACTGCAGACAATTTTGGATCTTATTTTTTCCCACTAGTAACATGCATCAGACTTATGCCTTTTTAGTGGCCATGAAGCTTACCAAGGAGTCAAATGATCTTATTATTGCATTTTTGATTGCTTTTCATTTTTAGCACCTTTATTACCAATGCCAAGACCACATTTTCTCACATTTTAACCTCTCTGAAATCTGGACATGGCTTACAATTGATCAGTTTCAGTGTGTGACACATATCACAGTAAATAGCAGCACATGCTTTTTTCTTCATAGGACATAAAATAATGGTGCATCTACAATCAACAGTGTCCAATGTGCTGAGAAATATAGTGCCACAAATTGTACTTTTTCCTTCTTATGGATTATTTCCTTTCCCATAAGTACGATGGCCAGGCTTGAATATGAACATTTTCATAATTCTTGAAATATGTAGTCACATTTTTTCTCAGAACAGCCATATGAATTCATCCAGTTCTTCGTGATATGTACGAGTGAGCTGGTTTCACCACATCTAACCAGCATCGAGCATTTCCTCATGCTTTCATGGTTTGCCTAATTTATTAGGGAACTATAAATGAAGGAAAAGTATGAATTGTTCCCATTTGGCTGTCTTTGATACTTTCTTATTAACAATACATGGAACTCATGGAGCTCCTAACTTTTAGTTACAGGTGTCATCGATTGGATGAAATATAAGATCGGCATCACTACCACTCCATGGTCCTGCTGACCCTCATATTTGCTTCTTGGACCCTGCCCCACTCACCCCTGCTACTACCCTGAGCCTCAAGCACTGCCCTAGACAGTTCCACCCATCCAGGCCCCCAGCACCTCCAAGTGAACAGCTGAAATGGCAGTATTTGCTTCTTGGACCCTGCCCCACTCACCCCTGCTACTACCCTGAGCCTCAAGCACTGCCTTAGACAGTTCCACCCATCCAGGCCCCCAGCACCTCCAAGTGAACAGCTGAAATGGCAGTCAACACTTCCTTTCCACCTTGACCCCAAACTTCACAACCCATGTCCCCCAAACCCAGCAAACCTGTACCCCAGATATCAAATATCAAGAACAGGGTTTATTAGTCCTACTTGGGGTGGCCACAGGATACAGGAGGCAAAGTATTTGCTTTGGAGTCAGACCAGATTAAAATCCCATTTCTGCCACTTCCTAGCTGTGTAGTCTTGAGCAAGTGGCTTTAGTTTTCTGTGCCCAGGTTTCTTTACCTGTAAAATGCACAATAAGAAAAAGCCCTGGATGGGCTCAGTATTTGCTTAGTGTTCTGAGACCGCTGTCTCACCGAATCCTCCCAACAATCCTTCAGAGGCAGGCTGGTAATCTTTTTCCAGTCTCCAAATAGGGAAACTGAGGCTCAGGGAAGTGACGGGGCTGGCTTAATGACACATGGTTATTAAAATGCAAAGCTGGGATTTGAACAGTCTGATTTAGATTATCAGGCAACCTTGAGGTTTTGTGATGTCCTTCTGCAGTTTTTCACCTATGTGATAAGTCAGTTAATGTACATCTGAACAGTGGGAAACTCTAGTGCTGCTAAATCTTCATTATATATAGATGTGGAAAGATGTCAGTCACACAGTAAGCAAAAACATACCACATTACAGCACAATGTGTACAGAAAAACTCACCTAGGTAAAAAAAACACACACACTTTTTTTGTTTTGTTTTGTTTTGAAGGTCTGTAAAGATATAGCCATACTCTTCACAGCAGTTATCTTTGGGAAAAAAGGGAGTGATTTGGGCATGGGGGTTGGGTGGGCATTGTCTTTCTCTTTGCTCTGGGAGGTCTGAACTTTTACAATGACTACGTGTTACCTGTAAAAATTATTTTTAACATAGGTGAAATATGCTCATACCAAAAAATTTAAATAATACGAAAAGATATACTGACAAGTCCCCCTTCCACCCCTGCTCCTTTTCCCAGAAGCAGCCACTCTTACCAGTTTCCTATGTAGCCTTCTGGAGCATTCTATGCCTTCACAAACACATACATATATGAGGGTACATTCAAAAGTTCATGGAAAGGGCCGGCCCGTGGCTCACTTGGGAGAGTGAAGTGCTGATAACACGAAGGCCACGGGTTTGGATCGTATATAGGGATGGCTGGTTAGCTCACTTGGGAGAGTGAAGTGCTGATAACACGAAGGCCACGGGT
>NW_007728727.1:132151-133166 GCF_000696425.1 Galeopterus variegatus | reverse complement strand
TAATTTTAAAAAAAAAAAAAAAAAAAAAAAAGAAGCATCTTTATAAGTGGGAGCAGGAGAACCAGGAGATGTGAGGATGGAAGCAGAGGTTGGAGACAGATTTGAAGATGCTGTGCTGCTGGCTTTGAAGAGGGAGGAAGGGGCCACAATCCAAGGGATGCAGCACCTCTAGAAGTTGGTAAAGTCAAGCAAACATTCTCCCCTTGACCTCCCGAAACAACACAGCCCTGCCAACACCTTGATTTTGGTTCACTGAGACTGATTTTGGACTTCTGACCCCCAGAACTAAAAGATAATGTGTGCTGTTTTAAGCCACCAAGTTTGTGGTCATTTGATACAGCAGCCACAGCAGACTAATACAACTCAGAGAGGGTCGTATGCCAGTGAATGTTCTAGGTGTAGAACCTTGTAACAGCTGCACAGGATTCCCCTGTAGGAACATGTTTAGTCCCACTAGTCATGAACTCATAGATTGTTTCCCAATCTTTTCCTGCCGCAATGTTCCTGTGAATAACCCTGCACACCTTGTGTTACTTTTGTATTAAAAATAATTATTTTGGAAAAAAATATTCACAAAGACTTAAAGAGTTCCCTCCCCCTCAACGCCCCATGCTGAGGATGGGAGGGACTCTCAAAGATCATCTTGCTGGTTGACTGACAGAGCAGCTTCTGCAACCAACAGAGTTTAGCTCGGTGTGTTCCCTGTACCAGCTGTCTGGGGGCACTCATCCTGCTCTTATGAGAGGGGCTCAAGTGGAACCATCACCACAAGGGAAAGGTGAAGAATCAAAGTGCCTTGGAGATCTCCTTCCTTCACAAGACAGGAAATAAAACTAGCACAGATGCAGAAAAACAGCTACCTTCACCAATTCAAGCAATAGAAAACCTAAAACCACTATGCCCTACCCGTTAAACTAGCTGAAACAAATAAAAATAATAAAACTCAGTGTTTGTGGGACTGTAGGGAAACTTGCATACATGGCTGGGAATAATTTTTTTTTTTTTTTTTTTGGTC
>NW_007728727.1:127778-131915 GCF_000696425.1 Galeopterus variegatus | reverse complement strand
GGCAACGGGATTGCAACCCTCGGTGTTGCTCCCGCACCTCGCTCAGCCAGTGAGCGGGAACCGGTCTGTATGTGGGATCCGAACCCTCGGGCGGGAGCGCCACCGCGCTTCCCAAGCGGCGCACTATCCAGTGCGCCACTGGGCCGGCCCCTGGGAATAATTTTTTTTAAACAGCCATCTGGTAACAAGTGGCAAGTAACTTCAAAGTAATCATATCCTTGACTTGAACACCTCCGTTTGCAAACCATATCTCAAAGAAACAACTTGATAGCAAAAAAAACATGCACAATATGGACAACAATGTTTGCAGGTAAGTTAGATATGTCTAAAACCTAGAAACAGCCCTTAAGCCCCATGTTAAGGAGAAGGTAAGGAAGTCATTGGGATGTTAGGAGGAATGATAATTCTGAGGTCTATATAGAAATGGGAGAAAGGAGGGCTGGCCCGTGGCTCACTTGGGAGAGTGTGGTGCTGATAACACCAAGGCCACAGGTTCGGCTCCCTATATAGGGATGGCCGGTTAGCTCACTTGGGAGAGCGTGGTGCTGACAACACCAAGTCAAGGGTTAAGATCACCTTACCAGTCATCTTTAAAAAAAAAAAAAAAATGGGAGCAAGGATGCTATTAAGCAGTGAGAAGTAAGAAACTTCAGAGCTAATGTAGCACTCAATTGTGCACAATTATCTAAACCTTTACTAGGTGCCTGGCACTGTGCTGGGTTCTGGGGAATCCAAGGTGAAGAGGCAGGAAAAAGGTCTGGGCCCTGGGGGGCTGATGTTGTAGCCAGGGAGACAAAAAACCAAGGAAACACATAAGCAAGATCGCATCCCCCAGGACTAAGTGCTGGGAAGAAAGAAAAACACAGAGCAGGTGAGTGTGGCCCCTTCAATTCAGATGGGGTGGTCAGGGAAGACTTTCAAGGAAGTGACATTTACAGTGTTCCCTGAATTACAAGGGTGCAGGTCATAAGAAGATTGCAGGGAAGGGGTTTCCTGCGGAGGAAGAGCATGCACACAGGCCCCGAGAGAGCAAAGAAAGAACTTGGAAGAACAAGAAGGCTGGGGTGACAGCAGTGGGCTGTGGAGCAAGAGGACAGCGGCAGGAGATAAGAATCGAGAATAACCACATGGGGCCCGATCTGCGGAGGGCGTGGTAGGCAATGCTGAAGATCTAAGCATCAAGGATGGCAACAGGGAGGCCACGAGGAGGCAAGAGATGATGGTGGCCTGCACTTGGGGGGTTGGAGTGGGGATGCAGAGGAGTGGTCAGATTCAATATGCCTAGGGGTAAATACTTGCTGCTGGCTCCAGGGTTTGAGGCCTGAGTGACTAGGAAAGGAGCAGGTTTGGGGCAAGAACACTCTGGGCTTCTTCCTTCTTGCTAAACCCGTGGCAGGGGCGGGCTTGGGGGCTGCAGAGCAGTTCTGGAATTGTGCAAGCCTCAGCCCAAAGATTTTCAAAACCCTGCCCTCACCAGCCTTTCCCGGGGGAGTCTGAGGGGGAGGAGTTGCTGCCCAGCCTGGGTCTTACTCAAGAAGTTTCCAGTTGCTGGTGGGGCTGTCCGGAAATACTGCAGATCTCAGAGAGCCCTGAACAACCTGAGGTTAAAGGTGTCCAGGACAGAAGTGCTTTCAGAAGGGCGGGATGAGAGTGGAGGGGGCACAGCTCGGTAGAAGCCTCCTGCCAAGCGCTGGCTAAGCTTTTTACACCAAGCATCGCATTTAATCTTCTCAGCAATCCTGTGAGGTAGCTACATGCCTAACCCCGTGGAACAGATAAGGAAACTGAGGCACAGAGCAGCAAAGTTACACGGATAAGCCTTCAAGAGCCCCTGTACCCAGCGGAGGTAGCGGCTGAAAGTTGCGGCGCTCCTGAAGGGGCCCCGCGAGGACCGCTCTCCCCTCGCTGTCCTGGAGTTTGCCCCGGCCCCAGCCCACCATTCTTGTTCCTCGGCACCCTTACCCCAAGAGATGGGTGTTTGAAGCATTTCCAGGTGAAGGATTTGCTGCCCTGGGGGCTCCTTCCAGCCTCCTCCCGGGACTCCCAGCACTGCCTCTACCCACCGCCCCCAACCTCTCTCCCTGCAGTCCCCCCAGGAGGGCAGTGGGGCAGGCCGGGGATGACGAATCAGAGCACTGAGGGTTCACACAGACCTGGGTGTGCGTTCCTGCTCTGCCGTCTTCGCTGTGTGACCCCAGGCAAGTGGCTTGGCCTCTCTGAGTCTTGCTTTCTTCACCTGTAAGAGGGAGACGACTTAGAGGCCTGCTTCACCTGTTGCTGCTGCTCTGAGTGCAGTGAAGTGGAGGCAGCTGGCCCGGGCAGGCTCTCAATAGGGACGCGTGGCTCAGCCCTGTTCCATTTTCAAGGGGACACAACCGAGGCCGAGATGGGCTGCCCCACAGGCCCGGGGCGTGCGTCCCCGGCCTCCCCCTCCGCTGGACTCTAGCAGCCCGCGGGCAATGCAGGGGGTCCCGGGGAGGGGGAGGTCGTGGACCTCCGCGTTGGCCCGCGCTGGGAAACGCGAGAACCGAGGGCAGCTGGCGGTGGGAGTGCTGCCGGGACCCCGCGGCGGGGACGGGACAGCGGGGACACGGAGGCGGAGGTCCCCTCTCCTCGGAGGGATAGGGCTAGGAGAGGGGCGCGCCCCCCACCCGGTCCGGAGCCCTTACCGTGCGCCACGCCCGCCCGCGGCCACCGCAGCGACTGGAGGCTCGGCCGCCCCGGAGCCCCCCTCTATCGCCCAGCCCGTGTCCCCGCCTCGGCGCTCGCCTGGTCTCAGTCCGCTTGTCCTCGCTGGCTGTCAGTCTCCCTGCAGGTCTCCGGCGGCCCCCACCATCCCGGCCCCTCCCGCTCCGCAGGCCCGAGCCCGGCTGGGCCTCCCGCCGTCCTGCAGACGGACAAAGGTCCCGCCCGTGGGAGCGAGTCGCGAATCACGAGGATCCCGGCCCGGGAGAGCCGAGGGGAAGGGGTGGGAGGAGGGAGAACTTCCTTCCTCCGGCTGGCTGGAGGGGGGCGGGTCCACCACACACGCTTGGGGTCGCAGGGCCCGGCTGCTGGCAGCCCGCCACCCTCCACCCCGGGCCTCCCAGACTCCCGACTCCTCAGGGGTGGCCCGAGTGGCCCTGCTCCTCTCCTGCGCAGTATTTGCCACGCGGGGGGTGGAGGGTGGGCAGAATGTCCTAAGGGGGTGGCCAACTTTGAAGCCCTCGAGGATCCCCTTGGTTGGGGACTGAGGCTGGTACTGGCAAGAGGAGGAGGCTTCCTGCTTGGAAGCTGAGCCCCCTTGCTCCGGGCTCCAGCTTACCTGCTGGCCCAGCTCTGAAGTCTCTCCCCGCTGGGACCCTCCCTTGCCTGGGCTTTTCCAGCGCTCTGTTCACACAGTGGAATCAGTTGTTCTGTTAGCCTCTGTCTTTCCCAAAAGACCATTTGTCTCAAATTTCCGTGGGCAGAACCCATCGCCTACGCACCTCTCTGCTTCTGATGAGTTGTGGGGTGGAGGGAGAATCTCAAATCCTCGGGGTTGTATTAGTTTCTTATTGCTGCTGTAACAAATTACCACACACCTAGTGGTTTAAAACATCACAAATGTGTTATCTTACAGCTCTGGAGGCCAGAACTCTGAAAATGGATCTTACAGGTTAAAATCAAGTTGTTGGACTGTGTTCCTTCTATAGCTCTCGGGGAGAAATCTGTTCTTTGCCTTTTCCGGCTGCTAGAGGTGCCTGTGTTCCTTGGCTACTGGCTGCATCCTTCTGACCTCTGCTTCCATCATCATATGGCCTGCTCTCTCTCTCTTCTAAGGACCCCCATGATTACATGGGCCCCACCTGGATAATCCAGAATATTCTCTTATGTGCAAAGTCTCTTTTGTCACTTACGGTGATATACTCACAAATTCCAGGGATTGGTACATGGATACTCTAAGAGGGTATTGTTTCCACTGGCTTCTTCTGACTCTGCTCTTCTCAATCCTGCTGGGCAGCAGGCTTCTTAAAAACAGTTTGGTCTGATCTCTTGACTTCTCAGTCATGTTTTGTTATGACAACTGCCCCATTCCAGTCCCTAAGGCATAGTCTGGTCCATTTTTTTTTTTTTTTTTTTTTTTTTTTTTTGGGCCCGGCAACGGATCGCAACCCT
>NW_007728727.1:118194-127625 GCF_000696425.1 Galeopterus variegatus | reverse complement strand
TTTTTTTTTTTTTTTTTTTTGTCTTTTTTCCGTGTCCGGCAACGGATCGCAACCCTCAGTGTTGCCCCCGTACCGGACCGGGGACCGGCAACGGGATTGCAAGCCTCGGTGTTGCTCCCGTGCCTCGCTCATCCAGCGAGCGGGAACCGGTCCGTATGTGGGATCCAAACCCTCGGGCGGGAGCGCCGCCGCGCTTCCCAAGCGGCGCACTATCCAGTGCGCCACCGGGCCGGCCCTAGTCTGGTCCATTTTAAACTTCAATCTCCCCCACCCCTTCTGGGTCAGCTAGACAGAGTGAAGAGGATGTGGGGACTGCTCTCCCCCAGCCCCTCATCTGCATTCACTCCCCTAGGGTTGGGGAAGGGAAGAGGGAGAAGGAACAGGTATCCCCTCACCTACCTGCCCACCTGGAAATAGCAATCTTCTTTCTGTTGGTCTAACAACTGGTCCTGCTTATAGTTATAAGCACAGACATGTGGTGGCCTCGATAAGCCCTGCTAAGGTAAGGCTCAAACGCTGGCCCTGGTTTGCTCCTCTGGCTGACCCCCTGCTGGAGGCATCACTCAGTATTCTTCCCATGTGCTTGCCTCTTTGCCCCACATTGCAGTGGTCTGGGAAAGCCCACAGCTTCCAACCTTACCTATGTCCTAAGGCCACCAGCAGGGACCTATTTCCATACTTTTTGGGAACCAGGATCCCAAGGGAGCAGCTCAGTAAATCTGAAGAATTTAGTAATGTTCTAAAAGTTGCTATCTTCACTGAAATCCTTCTACTACTCAGTCTTCTCAGTGGGCAGGAAAATATTTCAATTGTGTTATGTCTTTATCCCCAGCACAGATTTGACACATAGTAGGTGGTTCACATTCCTATTGCATAAA
The DNA here is from genome assembly GCF_000696425.1 of Galeopterus variegatus. NCBI lineage: Eukaryota > Metazoa > Chordata > Mammalia > Dermoptera > Cynocephalidae > Galeopterus > Galeopterus variegatus. Next base: position 126,747 of record NW_007728727.1, on the reverse strand, counting down.
TTAATAAATAAGTATTGAGCATAATAAGATCTGGGTGCTCACCATCACTGCTACTATTTAATACTGTACAGAAGATCACAGCCAATATAATAAGACAAGAAAAAAAATAAGTACAAAGATTAAGAGAGTAACTATCATTTGCAATCAATTGCTTGTCTACCTGGAAAATCCAAGAGATGCAACAGGCTAATCATGGACACCTTCTGTGTGGTAGGCCCTTTCTAGATACTTAATATAAGATTAAGGGGCAGTCTCTGTTGTGGAGTATACTATAAAGCAAATGTATTTCACAGGGCCTATTTTCCAAAGCCCTGTAGTCTCAGGTTTAGCCTACCCTTTTGGAATTACATATAGAAATGTTAACCTTGCAAAAGACAGGAAACTTTCCCCATGCTAACGTCTCTGTTGTGGATATAGAATTGTAACACAGCAATGTTGCTGGCTCAAGGACAGACAACTTACTTGATTGATATGTAAAAATGCTGGGGAAATTGCTGTAGGGAAAAACAGTGTTTGCTAAGATTCAGCTTTTGTTGGTGGATCAACTTAACCTTTTGCAAATTGCATTATGGAATGTCACTTTGCTTATTTCAATGATGTTACTAGTCTTCTATTTGTTAGCCGTAATTCTGCCGATATCGTTGTGTTTTGGTAATGGTTAAATCAACTGAATTTTCTTGTAAAACTTCCTTGTCTTTACAATAAAAGGGAGAGGCTAACTTTGGAGGTGGCTGACACATTGTTTTGCCCCTCATAATGAGGAAATTACTGAAGTCTAGTCCGTCTGGGCCTCAACGCATACATAGTGCTTGAGTATTCATGTAATTCTTTTCTTCATATCCGTTACACAGGGAAAAGAGGTGTAACACTCTGTTGTCATAGAGCTCCCACTTTAATTGGGTAAGTGAGGCCAACAGTCCTTAGAGAAGAGTAACCTGTGGTCCACAGAAAGGTCTAGGAGGTCCATGAACTTGGGTGGGGAAAAAAAATTCACCTTTATTTTCATTAACCTCTAACTGAAATTTAGTTTTTCCTTCTATTATGAATGAAGGAAACCAATAACTTTGTCATCAATTGAAATCACAGATGTTTTTAAATCACAATATAGTTAGTGTAGATATTTCAAAATATACTTACCACTGTTTCAAAATTACAGTAGTTATTGAGCCAGCTGTTAGTTCTCATAGTTTAATGTGTTAACAAAGAACTTCATATATTTATCACAATTTTAAAAAACAAATCAAACCTGCATTTCAAGATAGCTGGTATCCCTTTGTAATACAATGCGTCCTATTTTATGCATTGAAAAATATTACTGTGAGAAGAGGTCCAGAGGCTTCACCAGATGTCAAAGACTCCAGATTACAAAAAGATTAGGAACCGCTTTAGGGGAAGGACTTGTTCTGGTTTAGGCAATGCCAACACAGTTCTCTTGCACAAGGAGCCCCTGCCCCCCCCCCCCCCTTCACATTCCTTATCAAGCCATAAGCCCTGCTTGTTGGAGTGTCAGTCATTGGCCCAGGAGCTCTCTGGGTGTCCTGCCTTTTGATGTTCATGGAGCATCTTGAGGAAGAGCTAAGGATGGCCCTGGGGGTCTGGGCCTGCTTGTGCCCCAGAACAGCCAAAGCCAGGCCAGAGCAGTGGGCAGCTCTGACTTCACCCAGTGCAGAGGAAGAGGGCTGCCTCTGCTGGTTTGCTTCGTCCAGAGCAGTGTTTTCAGCTGTTGCAGTTGACCACTTCCCTTCTTAAGGCAAAAGCCTGGTCCTGGCTTTAGGAGAATGTGAGAAAACTGAGAGAGCAGATTGGATCTTAGCCAGGGACTGGGCTCTGTTTGCATTTCCCAGAGTTGCATATGCTTTCTGGGCCCAGAGGCGCCTTTCCCAGCGGATATGCTTCATCTATAGCAGTGACAGCCACACGACGGTATCTGCACAAGGCTTGGATACCTTTGTGTGATGATGTGGCTACACTGAAAGGGCATGGCTAACTCTGACCCCCTTCTCTGATGCTTGGCTCAACTGTCTATTTCATAGTTCAGAATCATGGAGAAGAGCAAAAAGAGCATAGGTGTTGGCATCAGGACGCCTGGGTTTAAATCCTGCCTCCATCTATTCCCTTACTAGCTGAATGATCTTTAATTCAGCAAATAGTTTCTGAGTGCCACCTATGTGCTAGGCAGTGAGATAAGAGGTGAACAAGACAGGCAGGTCCCACCTGCCCTCCTCAAATTTATTCTCTACAGGGAGGCACACAAAGACAAAGTTACAAATTATAAAGTGAATAGTATAAAAGGAATGACCAGGAAATTATGGCAGAGAATAATAGAGGTGGGGAAAGAGATGAGGACCCATCTAGGTATGGTAATCAGGGAAAGCCTCTGTAAGGAGGTGACATTTAAATTGATACTGAAAGCTGAGATAGAGCTGACCAAGAAAGGAGAGAGGAAAACCATCTAAGCAGAGGAAACAGCGTGTGCAAAGGGCCTGAGGTGGGAAACAGCTTGGCATGATGAGAGACCAAAGAAGGTCAGAATCAGTAAACACATTGGTGCCAGCCCGTGGCTCACTCGGGAGAGTGTGGTTCTGATAATGCCAAGGCCATGGGTTCAGAACCCATATAGGGATGGTCAGTTAGCTCACTAGGTGAGTGTGGTGCTGACAACACCAAGTCAAGGGTTACGATCCCCTTAACAGCCATCTTTTAAGAAAAAAAAAAAAAAGAATTAGTAAACACAATAGGTGGGGGAGATGTCATGAGAAGTGAGACCAGAGGCTAATGGGAGGGGTTGAAGTTCACGTGGAGTGCAAGAAGCCATGGGAGTTTTAAGCAGGGAAGAGAGAGTTTGATTTTTGTTGTGGTGGTGGTAAAATAAACATAACATAAACTTTACTATTTTAACCATTATAAAGTATACAGTAGGTGGCATTTAGTACATTCATAATGTGGTGCAACCTTCACTACTATCTGGTTCCATAACCTCGTCATCATCTCAAAAGGAAATCCTGAGATGTGATGGCGATCTGGCTGTGACATGTCACCCCATTGATTGCCGGAGTTGATTCGGCTGATCTGGCTGGCTAGGCAAGTGTCCCCTTCCTCCCTCACTGCTCTGTGTGCATCCCTCCCAAAGCTGCACACTTAGTCAAAGAGGACAGCCTTCCCCGATAGAGAGGACCGTTCTTCGGTCGAGGGTATACGAGTAGATGCACTCCCCAGCTAGAACCTCCAAACGAGCTCTCAAAAGGAAACCCTGTACCCATTAAGCAGTGACTCTCCATTCCTGCCAACCTTCAGCCCTAAGCACCCACTACTAATCGACTTTCTGTTTCTACAAATTTACCTATTCTGGATATTCCATGTAAATGGAATAACACAATATGTGGTCTTTTGTGTCTGTCTTCTTTCACTTAGTGTAATGTTTCAAGGATCATCCATGTTGTAGTATGTATTAGAACTTCATTTCTTTTATGCTGAATGATATTCCATTATGCGGTCATACATTTTGTTCATCCATTCGTTCACTGATATAGTTTGATTTAAAAAGATAACTCTGAGTGGGGACTGGATTATAAGGAAGGCGAAAGTGGAAGTGCAGACGAGAGACAGTCTGTTGGGCTAGGCTGTTGGGAGTAGGGAAGGAAAAGGGGGCATGGATTCAGGATCCATATGGGAGGTAGAACAGACAGACAGGGACTGCGGACATGGAGAGGTGAGGAAGAGGAGCACCTGGGAGCACAGTGGTGGAGGGATGTCTAATTGTTTTTGATAATGTCAGGTTTGAATGGTTGAAGCGGAGGTGTCAAGGTGGCAGTGGGATTTGAGTCTGGAACTTGGCAGAGAGGTTTGGGCATCAGTAGCACACAGCTGGTACTGAAAACTGGACCAGGTTGTGATCCTCCTCTCGGAGTGTGGACCAAGGGGTCCAGGACTGAGCGAGTGTTGAGAGGATGAGGGAGAGGCTGCACAGGAGACAGAAAGAGTAGCTGGGGAGGTGGAAGGAAAAGCCAAGGGCGTGTGGGGTCTTGGAAACCAAGAGGAAGAGGAGGAGTCAGTGGTGTCAGACAGAAACTGACAGGAGTGGAAAGGGCTGTGGGGGCAGGGGGGGGAGTGGAGGAAAGACATGAAACCACTCACAAGGGGGCAGAGAAATGCCCACCTGGAGGGCCCACACTGGGGTCCCCTCAGGCCTCCCATGGTGCCTGGAATATAAGAACTCGCAGGTCTTCCTGTATGCCAGGCACTGTGCTAAGTAAGCATCCTGCCCCCATTTCACAGCTAAGACTGAGATTCAGAAGGTTCATGACAAGGCCACGCAGCTGGTAAAGGCAGTGCTAGAACAGAAACCTCGTTCCCAGTACAGGGTTCTCAGCGGACTCCTTCCCTGCCTGCGCAGGAGCAGTGGCTGCTAATGTTTGTGGGTCAAGTTCTCCAGTTCTCTGGGATCTTTCCTGTCTGTTGAAGTGGGTGAGCCTTGACATTAGGAAGAGGAGGGCAGAAGACACTGGAAATACTTTCTGACTCTCATTTTAGTGAGCAGAGTCTCAGGCTAAACGATTTTGCAGCATCACCTTGTTCCACCTGCTGGTTACTCAGGGCAACTACTCTCGACCATGTGGGTTAGCCCTCCTGGCCAGCTGGAGAAGGTTCCGCCCGCTGGGTCCCACACTGGTGCAGAAGCAGACTGGGGTGACTCCCAGCTTCTCTCCAGCCAGGAGAGAAGTCTAAACCAAACTTGGTGAGTCCATCCGCCTTTGCCATGATCTGTGTCAGGAGAGGCATGTGACCCACTGCTCTGGCCAGTGAGACTTAAGGCAGTCTGCTGGGGCTTCTGGGAAGGCTCGTCCGTCTGCCTCACTCCTTCCCGTGAACAAGGCCTGGAGACACTCCTGCCTGGGAGGGCGGAGCTAAGAGATGGAAAGTACCAGGTCCTCATCATGGTGCTGAGTCACACAGCCCACTCGCCCTAGGCAGCCCCACTTCCCTACTTCCATTTCTGAGAGGATACATTTCTCTGCTGTGGGGTCAGGGTGTCTGTGACTGTCAAGCACATGCAGCCACCATCCATACTTGCACCTCTGTTGGGTTGTGGCTGCTGCTGCTCCATGCCCATTTCACTTTCTTTCCATTTAGGGAACCCAGTCACTCCTGCTGGGTCCCACTGGGTGAAACTCTTTAAGGTGCTCCCCAGTCCAGCTGAGAGGTAAGCACAGACCCAAATGGAGCCAACAAGGGAGAGAAAGAGACAGCAAACGGCCCCTCCATGCACATCAGGGAGTGGTGGGATCCTGCAGTGGACCAGGCCTGGGTCTCCAGCCTTCCCTCATCCTGCGGGCGACCCACTGCCTTCCCATAAGTTCTGCTTGCTGCAGTCAGCCTGAGCTGGCTTCTGTCGTTTGCATCCAAGAATCCTGGGCCCTGGAGTGGAGGGAGTGGGAGAAGATGAGGTCCTTGCTGTAACAGAGCGGACCTTAGTGAAGGAGGCAGAGCTGGAAAGAGCCGGCACCAACGTGAGGCAGCAGAATGGAATGGACGGTGCTAAGAATAACGGGGAGAAACTGACAGCCCTCCTCTTCCCGAGCCAGGGCCTCCCCATGCCAGGTGCTGCACCAGCCACATTAAACACGTCTCTTCACGACAACCCTGTGAGGTAGGTGCTCTGAGTTAGGATGAGGTTCTTGGGCTGGTCAGGTAGCTCAGTGGGTTAGAATGTAGCCTTATAACACCAAGGTCACAAGTTCAGATCCCCATACTGGCCAGCCACAAAAAAAAAGATGAGGTTCTGCTGCAACAATAGAATGTCCATAATATTAGTGGCAGGGCCAGCCCATGGCTCACTTGGGAGAGTGTGGTGCTGATACCACCATCTCAAGGGTTAAGATCCCCTTACTAGTCATCTTTAAAAAACAAAAAAACAACCCTCCCCAAATATCAGTGGCTTGATCAAGCTGGCAGTCACTGTTCATGCCAAAGGCTGGAGACACTAAGTCCAGAGGGGCCCGCAGTGCTGTCCTTTCACAAGGCAGTGGGGACCCGTGCTGCTTCCAGCTCACTGCTCTGCCATCCCTAGGGGTCTTCTTCCTCATAGTCAAAGATGGCAGCATCTGCGTTTCAGGCAGAACTGAGAAGGGGATGGGCAAGAAAGGGACAAGAGATGCGTGACAGCCATCTCTTCAGGGACATTCCCAGAAGCGGCCACACGATGCTGCTGCTCCCATCCCTGGGGCCGCACTTAGTGCCATGGACACCTAGCTTAAGGGAAGATGGGAAATGTGGCCCTTATTCAGAGCACATGTGCCCAGATAAAAAGTCTCTGATTGTGGAAGAAGTGGAGGAGAGATCTTTGAGAAACTGCCAGCTATTACACAGATGAGAAAAAACAAGTCTCAGAGAAGTGAAGTCACATGTCCATGTCACCCAGCCATGAAGTGGCAGGGCAGGACTTGAACTCACTCTATTGGAGCTATGACTATAGTCACACAGGAGAAGGCAAAGTCACAGGGAAGCTAGAGGAGGCTTCTTGGGGGAAGTGGTGTTTAAGCTGGGTCTCCTGGTTAGGAAAAAGGGAAATAAAAACATCATGAGCCAAGTTCTAGAAGAAAGAGAAAGAAAAGAAAATTTATTTTTCTCGGGGTAGTATCTTACAAAAGCACTCTCTGGCCACAGCTTGACTATCTTCAGCAATGGGGAGCTCACTACCTGTGAGGCAGCTCAGTGTACTTGGGGGTATTTCTAATCAGAGTTCTCCCTTAGAGTGTTGTGGCCATCTTTCGTTTTCCCCTGCTTGGGTAATGGTCCCCCCCTTTCTTCTGGTAGCATCAGCTTTTCCCTAATTTCAATCCAGGTGGTTTGCGAGAGGCTGACCCAACCAGACCAGCGGGGCTCCCTGGGGGGATTCCGGCTGGAACTCTTAGTTGAGAAGTCCTCTGCTAGGACTGCTATTTGCAGGGATGGATGGGGCTCGCCTGTGGGGTGTCATGTGGAGAAGGTCTGTCTGGGAATTAGGCCAACACAGAGCAGAGCTGTCGGATGGAAAAGGAGGCTGCATCCTGATGATCTCACTGAGGCCCTGTGTCCAGCTGTGCCCAGAGCTATCCTTGACGTGTTGGTTGCACAAGTCAATAAATTCCCTCTTTGCTACAGCCAGTTTGATTGGTGTTTCTGACGATTTCAACTGAAGAGCGCTGACTAATAGAAATGTCAGGCCTGTTTTTGTCACCACCTAGGGGAGGTGGGGAGTATCTGTGTGTATTTTATAAAAGTGGTATGGCCTGGAGTAATATTTCTCCAAGTGTGGGCCACGAACCACCAATACCTCTGATATCGAACTCAATGAATATGCACAGTCCTGGGCCCCGACTTCCAAATCAGAATCTCTGGCAGCAAGGCCCAGGACTCTATTTTTGAGTAGTCCTGGGCCCCGACTTCCAAATCAGAATCTCTGGCAGCAAGGCCCAGGACTCTATTTTTGTCCAGCACCCCAGGCAGATCCTTAGGGCACACAATTTGAGAACCAGTGGCTGAACTAGGTGACCTGGGGTCCAACCCACCAACATGGATGTTAGAACAAGTCTCTAGCTTTTCATCAACAACAACATGGAGCCTTTCTATTTATGGGTTGTTTCAGGTGTGCCTGGCACTATGTGAAGGAGATACTTTATATGCACGCCCTCATTTAATCCTCACAACCACTGAATATCTTCATTGTCAGGAAAGAAACGGAGGCTCAGAGAGACCTATTGACTTTGCTAATGCCACAATGTTGATGGACTGGGAACCAGTTCTGTCTGTCCCATAGACCCTGCCTAGCCTGTCTTCAGAAAGGCTTATGTTTTCATAACATAATTTCTGACTTCTTAGGCAGGTGGACATTTTATTCATGCTAGAGAAGGAGTCTTGACTCCTCCTTACTCCTCCCCCGACCTCTCACCAAACCCCATGACCCTCCCTCCTGATGCTGCTGGAGTCCAGCCTCTTACTGTTCATGTCACCACTGTCACCGACTCCGGCTTGCAACAGTCTCTGCTTCCACTCTCGTCCTCCTCAGACCTCCTCCCCACACTACTGCAAGTGCTTTTTAATGAAATCTCATCTCTCGACTAAGAACTATCTCATTCAAACAATTATACAGAATATTATTAGAAACACTTATGTCCTCACCACCAAGTTAAGGAATAAAATAATTTTTCTTGAATCGCAGAGCTCAGGATCCTTCTCTGGCTCCCTCCAGCTCTTGGGATGAGGCCTACCTGCTCTAGGCCCCGCTCTTTCTCCAGTCTCACCCTCCCCCGTCCTCCCATGCTCTGGGCTCCTCAGTCCGGGTGGCAGAAGTGCTCTGCCAGCCATCAGGTCTGGCTTTTCCTCCTCCATTGCAATGGCGCTTGCTCAGGAAAGCCCTCCAGCTCCCCCAGACCAGGCAGCCTGGATTATCTTCTCTCTCACACCTACCCATACCATCTAACTCTTGGCTTAATTCCTGTCTCTCCCACCAGACCGAGTTACAGAAGCGCAGGAACCCTGCCTTCCCAAGGCCTATTGCAGAGTAGCCGCTATAAA
>NW_007728727.1:110831-117446 GCF_000696425.1 Galeopterus variegatus | reverse complement strand
TCCCACCAGACCGAGTTACAGAAGCGCAGGAACCCTGCCTTCCCAAGGCCTATTGCAGAGTAGCCGCTATAAATAGTCCTTGAACGAAGAAACCCCAGGAAAATATAAGATGTAACATTTATTCACCTGACAAGTATTTATTATGAGCATACTGTCTGCCAAGCTAACATATTTACATATTTATTATGTAGTTTTGGTCTTATTCTTTATAACATATTTATTGTTGTTTTAAAAACAGATCATTTGGCCTTAGTAAAAACAATCTGTGCTTCAGTTTCCTCATTCATCGGTAAAATGGGGATCAGAGTGCCTCTTGGGCTTGGGAAGACAGAATGAGCAGATGCAGGGTAGCGCCTGGTGCACACAGCAGCAGGGGCTGTGAGGACCCACATCAGGGCAGGCACTGGGCTTTGCACCAAACAGAACATGTGCCTGACCCAGCACTTGCTGGGTCTTTTCTTGGGCTCTGGCCAGTGAGGTCCAGTTTCTTGAGCTGGTGCTGGCAATACCATTTCTTCTCTGCACTCCCTAACTGTAGGCCATTACTGCTCCCCAGGAGGGATTACAAAAGCAACTGCCCATACAGGGGCTCAGTGCCCTTCTCTCAATGTGGGGAAGGACTCAGGGAATTCACTCCTCTGCTGGTTAATTCCAGCTGCTGGAGAAGGAAGTAGTGGGGTCAGGAGCACATTAAAACCATCCTCTAGGGCTGGCCTGTGGCTCACTTGGGAGAGTGTGGTGCTGATAACAAAGCCACGGGTTCAGATCCCTATATAGGGATGGCCGGTTAGCTCACTTGGGAGAGCGTGGTGCTGACAACACCAAGTCAAGGGTTAAGATCCCCTTACCGGTCATTAAAAAAAAAAAAAAAATCCTCTCATACAACTGTTCCTAGCTTGTCACCAGGTGTGGGCTGGGATGGAGCAAAAAGGTGATTTGTGAAGGCTTTTCCTGAAGAACCCCAGGTCCTTGAATGATACAACTGTTGGTATTTGGTAGCAACTTTAAGCCATTCTATTGAGAAGCTGCTTTTTTGGTTTCTATCACTGCAATAAATGGATAGAAAATCCGGATGCCCATTTTGGTTGCAAGTAACAGAAAACAATTCAAACTGACTGAAATAATGAAGAAACCTTACCTGCCACCTAACTGAACTAGTCCAGTGGCAGGAGAGGTTTCAGGTATGGCCTGATCAAAGCTCTGGGCTTTTTCTGTTCTCTCCGCCCTATTTCCTTGGGTTGATTTTTGTCCTCAGACTAGTTTGCCTCTTTGTTGCAAAATGTTGTAGTTCTAGGCTTCACGTTAGCATACGACAACTCCCAGAGGAGAGGCCTTCTGCTCCCCACCTCCACCCATCAAAGAATGGTCCTGGGCTTCCTTCTCATTGGACCAACCTGGGTTGCCTTTCTATCCCTGACAACACTCCGGCCAGGGTAATATGTGCAAGGTGGCTTGGGCTGGGCTTCCTATCTCAAAACCAATCTCTGTGTCAAGGAGTAGTAGGATTAATTACACCCAATCTCTGGCCCTACACACCAGGAGAGGGTGGGGTGCAAGTTAGGGAGGCCACTGTACTGTCCAAAATGTCCATAACAACCTGCTTGGATTACCTATGTCTAACCTTAGGGACTATTTACATGCAGGCAACAGAGCTTCCCAAAGTAGATCTGAATGGAAAAGGGATGTGTGAGCCCAGGAACACATCAAATACTACTTCACATGGAGCTCTGAATCGGCGGCAGCAGACTTCAACGGTTCTCTGCACCTCTCTTCCCTATACATTTTCATGGGCTTCTCCATCCTGCATCTCCCACCCAGATCACCTGTTAGGGAGGCCTTGTTGTTTTCCAAGCATTTCTAGTTTCAATCTCACGGAAATAACCCTGAGGCCCCAAAGGGTAAAGAATCTGCTCTGGAACCTCTAATGTCCACTGAGGACATGTTGGCCACTTAATAAATATGTCTCTGAAGAAAGGAACTGAGTGTGCTGACCTGTAATGGAAAGGAACTTATTGACAAGTCTGTGACACATCCGGACATGTACACACTCACAAGTACACCTATGTATGCTCATGAATGCAAAGAAACAATCTGGAAGAACACAGAAGAAACGTAAGACCAAGGAAGACTTGGGTCAAAATGGCCTGGTTTCTGTTCTAAGTCAGTACAGCCCTCCCTCCCTTCCCTCCCCTGGGCCCCGAGTCTATGGTCTGTGAGCACGGTACTAATCAGGGGCCCAAGAGGTCAAGCAAGGACATCTGTAACACACAGGGACACTGAGCTGGACGCTTGCAAATGAGCATTTCAAATGAACCAGTCTAGTCTCAAACGCTGTTGGTGGGAGGCGGGCAATGATCCCTTTGGAAGGCAGGAGACCAAGTTAATATGTCAAACTATTAAAAAAAAATGCATATATAAGTACAATTACCCTTGGAGGAGGCCTACCTACTATCTCAAAGACACAGTGACAGGAAAAGACGTTCGTGTGAGTTCCTCACTGCAGCACTACTAGAGGGTACAGGCTTTTAGAAACTGCCTCGATGTCCACCGATAGGGAACTGGCTGAATAAACTGTGTAACATCCCGCCTGGGAGGAACATGGAGCTGGAAAAGGGCAAGAGGAACACAAACACAGCTGTGGAATGGCCTTCAAGATAAACTGTTAAGGAAACATGCAAGGTGGGGAGCAAGTGCAACTGATATGCCTCCATTCTCCAGGAGAAAGGGGTCTAAGAACACTTATCTACTTCTACTAAAGCCCCCCCCAGTATACAGAAACAGGGTGAGGTGCTGACAGGGTAGAGAGGGCAGGGAGGGAAGCCAGATTTCTCTGAATATACCTTGCTTTGTATATTTGACTTTGGAAAGATGTAAATGTTACACACTGAAGTACTAAGGCAAAATTAAATGTAAATTTAAAGAAGGAAGATAAGGGGGCCGGCCTGTGGCTCACTCGGGAGAGTGCGGTGCTGATAACACCAAGGCCACGGGTTCGGATCCCATATAGGGATGGCCGGTTAGCTCACTGGGTGAGTGTGGTGCTGACAACACCAAGTCAAGGGTTAAGATCCCCTTACCGGTCATCTTTAAAAAAAAAAAAAAAAAAAGAAGGAAGATAAGACAAATGAGCCTCACTGTTTTGGCATAATCCCATTGAGAAGAATTATTTCAGGCGACTTTAAAACACAGTAATTTGTGCAAGTAGGGTAAAAAGCACTATAAGGACACAAAGAACTCCCCCCAAAAATTAGATTTTATTTTTTTATTATATTTCATTTATTTATCACATTAATATTTATATTATTCTTCTGAAACTATTACATATAATATAAGATGAAGCAAATAATTATGTTAATGTTACTGGGAACTAAGATTTTTCACTATAAGAGATATAAATATAAAATCAAAGAAGTAAAAACTGTGTACAGGCTGGCCAGTTAGCTCAGTTGGTTAGAGTGCAGCTTTGTAACCCCAAGGTCATGGGTATAGATCCCCATATATAGGCCAGCTCCAAAAAAAGTGTAATCTTAAATTTTCATTGAAAATATAAGAATGAACTAATGATTTATTGTCTCTTAAAAATATATATTTCCTAACTTTGTTTATTAAAAAGGCCTAGAAACAAACAACTATGATAATAAACACCCACCCCCAATACCCAAAACTAAAGCCATTTCCCACTAAGAGGAATCCTGGCTCTCCAGGGAAACAAAGAAAAGTTCAAACCTAGAACATGTCCTTGGAGCAGAAAGAAAGGAAACTGACTACTATGGTCATGTCAAAAGGCCACAGAAGGGTTAAAAAACAGAAACATGAAGCAACCTGAAGAGGCACTGACTGGCTAAGGATGGTGAAATGTCAGCACCAACAAGAGTATGAATTCCAAGGGACTGAAGCATTTCAAATACACAGAAACGCACAAGTTCACAATGATACTGAGACAGAGCAACACAAAACAGTCCTAACTCAGTGGCCACCTTTGAGAAGATGCTAGGAAACCAACTCAGAGTAATCAAGTAGCAGATGAAGGGAACTCTCTCTGTATAGAACTGTTCTAGTTAGCAAATGAAGAAGGGATGACACAATGAAGGAATGGTAGGTATGATAGAGTTTGGACATTTTGCAATCCCTAGCGTACCAATGGGATCAAGAGTTGCTGGCTTCACACACACTGAAAGACAACCAGATGGTACGTGCCTCCTAATGGAAGTGTCACTGACAGACCAGGCAAAAACTGGCAGCCAGCACACGGTGGGAAGAACAGGAGAATCCTCAGGGTTAAAAGGATCCTGGCGGCCATTTAGGAAAGTCCCCAAATCTCCATTGTAGGGCTTGCTTACCAAGGGCAACAAGGCCCCCCTTGACAGCCCAGGACAATCTCCAAAAACATCACTGGATTAGCCTGGCGTGGTTCCGCAGGCAATTGCTCCAGCCATTGGGATTCGGGAGAAAGTCCTGACCACTAAGGGGGCATTCCTGGCTGGCTCGACCAATTTGTTACCGCCAGACAAGGCTTGGCTTGCCCTCTCACATTAAACAAATGACTCGAAAGTCCAGAAGCTGGTGCAAGGATTAGGTTTATTCAGATAACCGGCATCTGGGGGATGACCAGGCTAAAATCATACCACCTTCTGATGCCTGTCCTGAGGCTTATAAAGGGGAAGAGGTAGGAAGATGAGATAAAGGTCTTTGTTCTGAAGAAAAAAAAAAGGGAGGGGGAGGGGGGTGATCTGGGAGCAGCAGATGGTCTGAGTCAAATGTCGGGGTTCCATGATGGATTGGAAACTTCAGCATCAGAGTCTGTGTTCAGCTTCAAGTCCTTGATGTTACCTCGAGGTTGCAGTCCTTATCTCCTAGGGAGAGTTCAAGGATAATAACCTTAGTCAAACATCATAAAAATACCTGACTTGGATTTCTAATTAATGTGGATGCAGTTTTCCTTTAAGTAAGAGGGGGAGTTTACAACCAGCTAGGTTGTCTTGCCTCTCTCCTCTTGTTTGCAGCTAATTAGAGGTAAGAAAAACAAGAAACTTAGTTTCAGTCCTTAATTGCAGGTATACCTCCTCTGAAGTCAATCAACATAAGAGGCGGTGACTTCATCTCCCAGCAGTCTCTTAATTCTTCTGCTAACCTCAAGGAATTGATAATTATCAGTTCCCAAGGGCTGACTAAAACATTCTCTTGGTCTTAGTTACCCCAAAGATGCTTGTTTTTCTGGCTAAGGTCCCTTTCAGAAGAACCCCACTTATAAAATATTGCCACTCCCAAATGGAACCTGCATCTGATCAAATCTACAGATTTAACTATTGATTTAAAGAAAACATAACGTTTAGAGGGGGGTGCAACAGCCAGAATGAATCAAACACTTAGAACCAGGTTTAAAAGACCTATCAAGGACCGGCCTGTGGCTCACTTGGGAGAGTGTGGTGCTGATAACACCAACACCACAGGTTAGGATCCCTACATAGGATTAGCTCACTTGGGAGAGCGTGGTGCTGACAACTCCAAGTCAAGGGTTAAGATCCCCTTACTGGTCTTTTTAAAAAAATAAATAAATAAAAGACCTATCAAGGACCGGCCTGTGGCTCACTTGGGAGAGCGTGGTGCTGACAACTCCAAGTCAAGGGTTAAGATCCCCTTACTGGTCTTTTTAAAAAAATAAATAAATAAAAGACCTATCAACCTTACTTTATGTATGGACCTTATTTGGATCCTCATTCGAACTATAAAAAAATTTTAAATAAATCTACCTAGGAAATTTGAAAACCGACTAGATATTAGGTGTGACAGTGGTATTAGTTTTTAAATCATCATCTTGTAGAGAGAAACTGAACTACTTATAATGATATTTAAGACTTACTTCAAAATAACCGCACCAGGGAAGTGGAGAGGACACAAGTTCAGCTCTGAATTGATGACTGTTGAAGCTGAGCAATGGGGACATGGGACTTCAAATTCTTCTATTTGCTTATATATTTGAATTTTTTTCAGAATGAAAAGTTAAAAAAAAGTGGACTGCCCACTGTGATCAGCAATTTGACTTCATGGAATTTATTCAACAGATAGCACTTGAACTAAACATGTGTACACCTAAGTATGGGCCAGGATATTTATTATGGCATTACTTACAGTAGCAAAGGAGGGTGAACGGCCATCCGTATGGGGCTGGTTAAATAAATTATGGTAAAACCATACAAAGCAATACTGTGTAGCTCTTAAAAAGAATAAGGCAGCAGTATGTATACATAATATAGAATAATCTTAGTATAGGTTGATATACTTGCCTAAATCAAGATGTAGAGGTGTGTAAAAAATTAGTGTGTAAGGAAAAAAGGATCAACATTTACCCTTATAAATAAACAGGACTGTAAATTGTCTCTGGGGAAGAAAACTGGGGCTTAGGGGATCTTCCACTGTATATCCTTTTCTACCTTCAGAAAAAAAATTTTTTAACTACATGCATGAATAGTATCTACTACATAAATACAATTCAAAAGCCAGAACAAGGGCTGGCTGCTTAGCTCAGTGGGTTAGAGTGCAGCCTTATAAAACCAAGGTCACAGGTTTATAATTCCATACAGGCCAGCCACCAAAAAAAAAAAAAAAAAAAAAAAG
>NW_007728727.1:101722-109847 GCF_000696425.1 Galeopterus variegatus | reverse complement strand
AAAAAAAAAAAAAAAGATTTACCCTGGGCCGAGCCCGTGGCTCATTCAGGAGAGTGCAGCGCTGGGAGCTCAGCGGTGCTCCCGCTGCAGGTTCGGATCCTATATAGGGATGACCGGTGCGCTCACAGTGCTCACTGGCTGAGCGTGGTGCAGCCGGTCTCAAAAAGGACAAAAAAAAAAAAAAAAAATTACCCTGTATTATACCTATTCAAAAAATAAATGAATTAAAAAGGTTAAAAATGTTAAATATATAAAAGGAATCAATTACTTTGTAACTGATTGTTGAGACTGTGTGTGAAATTACTTTTCCTACAGTTTCCCAGTTGGCTGTGTGTACTTGTAGAAAGCTTGTGGATCTTTGTAGAATAGAATTTCATTATCAGTGCTTTTTGCAAACTAATTCCGTTTTTGGTTATCAACTACATGACAGCAGGAGGATGGTTTTTTGGTTGTTCCTTTTTAAAATTTTAACTGTTTTATACTTTTCATCATTGCTGCCTGGATTTAGTGGCAAGAAAGTCAAAAAATAATAATGCCTAATATTTACTGCACAGCTACTATGGGTCTGGGCCTCAGTTCTTTCATTGATATCAGCCCTGTTTTAACCAAGGGGAACACTGAGGTACAGGGAGGTTAAATGACTTGCGCAAGGCCACACAACCAGAAGTGGAAGAGTAAGAATTCCCACCCAGGCCATGGACTGCAAAGCCCAGGCCTTAACCACTGCCCAGTGTGGTCTCTAAGAGGAGGAACAGCTTTGAGATGCTGCCCCTGTGTACTTCTGCAGACTATGAAGCTAGTGTAATCAGCTCAAGGCCACATGTATCCACCAACTCATTATAGAAATGGGTACCCTGCTTTATGTAAGGTCTAGCTTGAGCAGTGTAATTTGCAGAAAATCTTACAATTTTGAGTTAGTTTTCCTACTTCTTTATAAAAAAACAGCTCCTAAAGGAGTAAAAACTTTAAATTGAACCTCACCCATCTATACTGTTCAAAAACTATTAACAACTCAGAGTTCCCTGATGGCTGGAAGATGTATGATTCCACTGTTTATTTATCAAAACACATATGTGCACAATACAAACACTAAAATTATTACCAATGGGAACACCATTTACTCTTTGCAAAAAAGCTCTCCTTTGAGAATTCACAACGAGGACCTGCAGGTTTGTGGCCTAATGAGAACCTGCATGACCTGAAAAATGTCAAGAGAGGAATTCAAAGGTTCTGGGTTGGTACTGCCCCAATCTACCAGCAAAGGCAAACTCTAACCTTCTCTGGAGGAACTCAACTTCAACCCAGGCCACGGAGAATCCCCATGGATAAATAGGCAAGGAAAATGGGCAACTCTGTCAAAAATCACAAAACACACAGAGAAACAACTATGAGAACCAGTAGGAACAACAAATGATAGAAACAGATCAACGAAGACTTCAGATATTGGAATAATCAGGTGGAATATAAAATGACCATGGTTATTATATTTAGAGAAATAAAAGTCTAAAAAGTGTAAAAAAGATTAGCACGGACTAACAGACGACAAAGAATGACTATGCAAAATTTGAAAAACAAACAAAAAACCCCAAAAGAACTTGAAATAAAAATGTGGTAAATTAAAATTTAAAAATCAGTGGATGAATTAGATAAAGCACAGCTGAAGAGAAAAATAGTAAACTATAAAACAGAGCTGAAGAGATTATCAACAATGGAGACCACAGGGACCGAGAGGGAAAAAACAAGAGGTTAAAGTGAAATGGAAGACAGAATGAGGTCTAACACACATCTCATTATAAACCCCAAAGGGGAGAGAATGGGAAGAAGAGCAAATAACTTTAAAAAAATTTTTCTAACACACATCTCATTATAAACCCCAAAGGGGAGAGAATGGGAAGAAGAGCAAATAACTTTTAAAAAAATTTTTTTCTTCTTTTATTTAGACATACACATACTGAAAAAGATAATTTCTAACATTAATAATGCAAATTAAAATTACTAGGGTAAACACTAAAAGAATAATCAAAAAGAATATAACTTCAAACAAGTAGAAAAGGCAAGAAAGGGGCTGGCCAGTTAGGTCACTTGTGAGAACATGGTGTTGATAACACCAAGGTCAAGGGTTTGGATCCCTGTAAGGCAAGAGGAAGAACCACCCCCCCCCTTATGGTTTTTGAAACCATAAAGTGGGAATTGGGCAAGGTGGCACGGATAAATCTCTAAAAAAAAGAAAAAAAAGTTGAAGGAAATCATTCACAGGAGAATATATACCGTATTATTCTCTTTCTATGAAGTTCAAAAATTGGCAAAATTTAACAATATATTGTTTAGGGATACACACATGCAAAAAAAAAAAAAAAAAAAAAAAAAAAGGAAGTAGGGCTGGCTGGTTAGCTCAGTTGGTTAGAGCACGGTGTTTTAACACCAAGGTTAAGGGTTCAGATCCCTATATTGGCCAGCTGCCTCCCCCATAAAAAAGAAGGAAGTAAATCATTAATGTCAAAGATAGTGGTTAGCTATGCAGGGAGGGAGATAAACATGTAATTGAGGAGGTACACACAGGGGACTCCTAAGATATTGGTAATATTCTACTTCGTAACAAAGGACGTAGATATGTGGGTGTTTGTTTTATGTATTCTTCTACATTAAGATGCTTCACCAAAAAGAAAGACACTAAAAATATATAGTATATAAAATACATAACATAAAATGACAATATACCATACACACACACACACACACACACACACATTGAAATATAACTAAATTACACACATATAACCAACAAAAAAAGTGGCACTTGAACCTCCCTCAATGTAAACCTCCGATCTCCTAAAGGATGTTTTGTTCAAATCTGCAGAATGCTTTTCTGATCTACTATGTCCCCTAAATAACTCTGAAAGCGGTTGTTTGACTTTCTATGTGAATACTTGGATTAATTTCTTAGCTATTTGGATCTTACACAAGGCATCACAAAGTCTGGGAGGGTTCTTCTAGTAGAAGGTGGTACTGACATCTTATCAATGCTAGTCTACAAACACAATTTAAAGACTGCCTGGAAGTAGCAGCCAATGTTTCTCTTAGAGCGGTGATTTCAATAGTTGGGGGTGAAAGCTAGTAGGGACAAGTGGCCCCTAGTCCCTGCCTCTAACAGATTCTGATTTTATTCATGTTACATATGAGGGCTGTTGATGTGAAGGGTGCACCTGTCAAAAGTTTGAACAGCATTGTCTGATCGCAACCCTCAGTGTCGCGCCCGTACCGGACCGGGACCGGCAATGGGATCGCAACCCTCGGTGTTGCCCCCGCTCCTCGCTCAGCCAGTGAGCGGCCGGTCTGTATGTGGGATCCGAACCCTCGGCGGAAGCGCTGCCCTCTACCGAGTGCGCCACCGGGCCAGCCCGGCAATGATTTAATATTACACAATCCCTAGATCTCAGGCTTTGTGCAGTGCCTCAAGACGCTATTTTCAGAAGCACTTATTATTGCCATTTCCAATATTTTGCACGCCTTATATTTTTAAATTCTTATAAGCTTTTGTTCAAGAGTATGAAATTGAGCTGGGTGGTTAGCTCAGTTGGTTTAGAGTGCAGTGTTATAACACCCTTGGTTGGGGGGGTTAGGATCCTCATACCTGCCAGCCACCAAAAAAAAAAAAAAGTATAATTTCTTCCGGACCTTATCTAGGTAACATTCTATTTCTCTATGTAATTATTGCAAACTTTCTTAGTTTTAACTTTTTGATTACAAAGTTTACATAATTAAGGTGATTTAGTCTTATAACATATATCTCAATAACTTACAAATTTATAGATAATTCTCACAACCAAAATCTAAAATGCTTACCTGTATTTGCAATTATTCAGATATTTGCCATAAGTCTGATGCCAAGCCTGCTGGAGCTAATGAAGCTGTTGTGCTGATCAGATGGATGGCAGTAATGTCTGTGATTACACAATCGTTAATTATGCACTAATTCGGGGAGGCCAGGAATTCATTCTACTTGAGTCTTGGACTGAGGCTGAAGATGCTTAGTCTGTCTTCATTTTCACTGTTCTTCTGAAGCTCACACACACAAGTCACCAAGGATGGATGAAAAATGACTTTGCCTGTGCCTGGGCCAAGTTTTCCTAACGTAACTTGAATTTCCTTTGTTCCACTACTGGTAAATCTTAGAAATATTGTTTGGTGTCTTACGCTAGCCAATGTTTACTGAATGCTTATTATGTGTAAGTCAAGTTGCAGATAGTTTTGGTGAGTTAATCCTCACAATCCCATCAGGTAAGTATTCTAGTTTTCCCTATTTTGTAGGTGAGGAAACCAAAGCCTGGGGCAGGGGTGTCATTTCTTTTAGTCTAGGCTGATGTGTACACTTGATTTGCAGAACAAAGTTTTTTCACTAAAACCGTCCCTGCAGATTGAAACTAGCTGGGTCCATAGGGTTGAATGAGCTTTGGGTCTTTTTCTCAAGAGGAAAATGGAAACATGGCACTTCAACACTATTTTAATCTGCTTTTTAGAAGCAGCTCTCTTTACTATCTTCTATACACCCAAACATGAGCAAACATCTCTTCCTTATCCTCATGCAGATCCCCAGCTTAGTCTCCTTCTTTCCACTACTAAAATCGTGGGATACTTGGATTATGAGACTCTTGTCTTGGTGGGCGTTTCAAATCACATGCTTAGTCTGCAAACTGCCAATACAACTCTAAAGTTTTTTAAGCACTTCTTGGATATCATGATGCTCACTTTGCCTGAGTTTACTAGTTGGTCCTGTATCTTCACTTCCCCAAAACTTGAGTTCCCTTTCAAACTCCCGTCATGGTCCTAACACTGGGAAACAGGTGATTTCTCTTCCTTTCCATCAGTCTAAATGCTGTGTCACCTTTGTGGCTCAGCACTCGGTGATTTGTTCCTAGTCCCTGTGCTCCTCAGTCCATTTATGTGTATGTTATTTGAGAAGTCTCTAGTCTTAAATCAAGGTACTTCAAGAACAAGAACGCTATGTTGGCATCTGTGCTGTCCACTGCAGCTAGAAGTGGGCAGGTCTGGTCTGTGGGTACCAAATCAGTGATTCCAACAGGTGACGTTAAACTGTATTATACAGACTACTTAGCTACATAAGGCTGGCATCATCTGTCTTTCTGTATGGATTTGTAATGGTGCTGTCATCTTGAGACCAGGAATACCTTTTACTTAAAAGAAAACTAGAATTTAAATATCACACTAATAACTACAACAACAACTTCATGCTTCATGGTTCTTTTGTATCTGCTGAAGATGTCTATAATGGTGTTCTCTATGCAGTATGCATTAAGTGCTCAGAGATGCTTAGCTATCCATGGCTCAGTATCAGGTCATAAGAAAGCTACAAACAAGAGGCAGGTGCTGCATAGAACTCAAAGACATGAAACAACTGGGACTTATTATAAAGCAACAAATAGTGAAACATTTACTGAATTTCATTATGAGTCAATCATTTTTCTAAACACATCACATTATTTCATTCAAGATTCACAATACGAGGCAGCTTACTACCATCTGTTTTATAGCTAGGGACACTGGGCTCAGCATTCAAGCCACTCACTCAAATCATACAGCTAGGAGAGGAGACTAGTCTTAGAGTGTAACCACTAGGTTATAAAGGCACATGGAGATAAAGGAGGAATGGGAAAAAAGGTTAGTGGACACTAGGATTTATAGGTCAAGGCCTCAAGCTCTGTTGTCACATCAATTTCAAATTAGTTGAGTCTCTCCTAAGGATCCCATGTCCTGAAACTAAAGACTGATTTTCTACTCAGCCGATGCTATATGCTTATGTTCTCTGAAATAAGTTTATAAGCTAGATGACACACTGCAATGAGATAGTATAACTCAAGCAGACTGGCCCAATCTTACAACCGTTTAGGCTTTTGAAATCCTACAAGTGACAATTCATAATGGTTTTTTTTTCTGTCTTTTTCCGTGTCCGGCAACGGATCGCAACCCTCAGTGTCGCCCCCGCACCGGACCGGGACCGGCAATGGGATCGCAACCCTCGGCGTTGCTCCCGCGCCTCGCTCAGCCAGTGAGCGGGAACCGGTCTGTATGTGGGATCCAAACCCTCGGCGGGAGCGCCACCGCACTTCCCAAGCGGCGCACTGTAGCAGTGCGCCACCGGGCCGGCCCCCAATTCATAATGTTTAAGGCATAGATTAAAGATGTGGAAGTCGCCTCTGACACAATTATTGCTCTTTTTCTTCCTGTAGTCAGAGAAGTCTTAGAGAATATTATGTAAAAGTAAAATAACACAAGTTTGGACTTGTCATAGAATGTGGAGTATGAAGGTCATGAAGTCCAACCTCCCTCACAGCCAAAGGAACAGACCAGGAGGGGCCAGGTGCCTCAGGACCCAAGCTTGTTAACACAGAAGGGAGGCCAGACCCCAGGGATCCTGTGCTCTTCCCTCACACCCTTACTGCCCTCCAAACAGTTCCTCACTAGGCGGTCCTCTGTGAATGCCCTATGGGAAACCTGCTGGTAACAGAAGAAAATGCTTTTCAAGCGATATGCTCTTCACCCACTTTTAGTGTACTTTGAAAAACTGATATACTTTCAACACACTTGTGACAAATAATATACAACACAACAATGTTCTACATGATTCAGGGAAGGGGGAAGAGATCAAAGAACTGTGCATGAAAATGTAGGTGGCAAGTCAGAATAACGAAGTAGCTTTTGAGTTTATTGCCAAGTTCAAGGGAACCCAGAAAACTATGGATACAGATTAATTCTCATCTCCCCATAGCAGGGAGGATAGTTCAGTGTTTATCCTCTATTTCAGAAATCTAGTTCTATCCAGGTGAGAATGCAAAGAATATGAGCATCTGTATTATAAGTCATCTTTGGAAAACAGACTATTTGAAGGAAGACAAGCCCAAAATGAAACTGTGTGGATTCCAGAGCCATTTATTAATTAAAATCTATTCAATATACCATCAACAGTTCTCCTGTGTGTATTGTGCTGATAAACAGACACTGAGAGGATTTAACAAGTTCGTCATTTAATAAGTCTGAATTCATTTTCACCACATGGTATTGTACATGGTCATCTGTTGAAACAGATTTCTCTTTAACAGATCTTAGTTTAAAAAAGTCATAGATACTGTGAGTTCTGTATAAACTGGTGGATAGTAAGTTAGTTCCTTTGTTTTGACTTATAAGCCTCAACTTCACCGCAGAACAAACAATGTAGGCCAAAGAAAGCATAATCGGTCACTCGTATAGAACAGTATTGTTTCTATAATTTGAAGCTTTCTGAATGGACGGGTTCAGGCCTGATGTAACTGTAAAAAGATTGCTTAATGAATAGACTATATGGAAATTGTACAAAATGTTATTAACTTTAATCATTAATGGCTTAAATAGCACTATATTTATAATTGCTATTCAAAATCAAAAACCTGTTTTTGAATCCCTAAGAAGGTGGCATGTGTACACAACCATGCTACCTTGTATTTCAGGGTGTGTCAATATGTATTTCAACAGAAACTTTGGCTTTAGGAAAGAGTCACAAACATTTAAAAGAATGGCTTTAATAGTCATTTTAAGTATACGGTAGGGGAAAAGTGTGCTTTAATTAAATATACATCATACCAGTGATGCTGGCAAAGTTGAAAGTTACTCCTAATGTTGATAGCTATAAAAACTAGTTTGTACATGACAGGACAATGAGAGAAAAATGCAATCCCTTTGAAACAAAATTTTAAAATAAAAAAATGTTCACAGTGGTTTGTATCAACAGTATGCATTTTATGACAATAACATGTACAGATTTAGAGCACCCTAGGGCTCTCTTTATATCCTAAAGAAAACGAACATTTACATTATTCATGGGTTGTACGGAATTAAAAAAAGGATCAATTGTACACTTACTCCTTAGACAAGATAAATGTCCTGGGGTGTACAGCTTAACACCATCATTAAAATTGTTTGCAAAAGGAACAGAGAATTAAAAAACAAAATACTTTATCTTGGGAGTGTGGAGAGTCTTTGATTTGCTGTTATAACCAGCAAATGCCATTCATTAAATCAAAAATGGAGGGAGGGGCCCCCACAAACACAGACCTATCTGAGCAAGCTGACCAGT
>NW_007728727.1:99899-100993 GCF_000696425.1 Galeopterus variegatus | reverse complement strand
AAAGACCAAGTGCATTTTAGGAAATACACTCAACCCAAAATCTTATTATGAGTCCTTAAATCTCATTTGAATCTTTTGCTCAGAATGATTTTTGACTATTTAAAACTGCCCCAACAATTTTGAAAGCCCCACGAGCACATTAACACAAACCAAGCTGACATGTAAACATTTCAGTAATCAATGCTATGATGAACAGATAAAAATATATGATCTGGACAAATTATTTTCCCTTTGGGTAAAATAATTTTCTAAAGTCTACACCTGGTAGTACCTTTAATGTTTTTTTTTTTTTTTTTTTTTTAAAAAGATGACCAGTAAAGGAATATTAACCCTTGACGTGGTGTTGTCAGCACCATGCCCTCCCAAGTGAGCTAACCGGCCATCCCTATACAGGAATCCAAACCCGTGGCCTTGGTTTTATCAGCACCACACTCTCCCAAGAGAGCCACGGGCCGGCCCTTGGCATTCATTACCTTTAATTATTGCTTCAGACATAAGGGTAGAAAAGTTCTTCGGAAAGTGTTTCTCAAATCCCTAGGGGATCTTTGCATCATCTCTGGGAGCTACAAGTTCTCCCTGAGAACTGGTGAAAGAATTGTTTTAATTCATTTAACTGATGACTACCACATGATTTCAGTGGCTGTATTTAGTTTATGATTGGGCTGGCCTGATGCTGTACAAATTTACCACAGTAAGTAAATAATGCTTCTGTGCTCAGTGAAGACCAAATGATGTCATGGTTCACCAACAAAGATTTTGTAGAAATTAGACTAGAGACAAGTAGGTAGAACTAAGTAACCATACAGGGTATCTGGCACGTGGCAATTAGTACTATTTTCACGTGCAAGCAGTAATTTAATTTTAGCTGAACATTACACTGACATTATGGATTTAGATTTATAGTAGAAGTGCCGTAAGTGTAAAAAGCTAATATATTATTTTGTTTTTACCTACTTAAGTAATGCAAAATTAGTTAAATTCAACACTGGGGGAAAGGTTCCATGATAACTTTTTTCATTTAAAAGTGATCCACACATTACTCAATTAGGACAGATACTGGTTAAAGGAAAATGAAAATTTAGCTGACTCAACAT
>NW_007728727.1:97595-99148 GCF_000696425.1 Galeopterus variegatus | reverse complement strand
ATCAGTACCGCACTCTCCCAAGTGAGCCACGGGCCGGCCCAGCAATTTTTTTTTTTTTAAAATCAGCAAAATTCAAACATAATAAGAGGAAATAATGTCGAAAACACGGTCTACCTGAAAAGAACACATCAGTGTTTCGTCCACACTCATCATGGCACCTGCATTGTCAAACTCTCCACAATAATTGGGTGCAGAAAACAGAGTGACCAACTGCCTCTTTGCAAAAAATTCATATCCATCTTCAACCACCTTGGAGAGAAAATTTTTTCAATATAAGTAGGAGCAAATTTTAGGTGAATAAAACCACTCTTCAGTTTCCCATTGAGCCTGATACCCTGTAGAGGTTGTTTCCAGAGACATTTTGTATAAATAAGCAATACCTACCCACCAAAATCAACAAGGAGAATCTGTGCTCACACACATGCTCTTAAGTGTACATGTAAAATTCAAAATCAATACCTGATGGGCTCTACATATAAGATCCAAATCATGCTTATGGAGAAATTTTGCAACCACTTCTGCACCAAATGTGAAGGACACTCCTCTGTCATTTTCACCCCAGCCTAAGACATCTTTATCGGGGTCAGACCACAAAAGATCACAAAGAAGACCTTGATCTGGTACATCAGTTGGTCGCATAATTCGCCGAATCTGCTCCATAGATTGAAGATCTGGTGATAAACCTATTAAATGAGAAAAAAAATTAAAGACCAAAGAATTTTTAAAACGATGTTATCACTTTAACAATTCCATTTGTTTACAGAGAGACTCAACAACTCTGACACCAAAGCTTAAATTAAATCTATAGGTATGTTTTGTTTATTTACTTAGTTTTCAAAGCAAAACCAAAACAAAACACAACCACTGAACAAGAACTGGAATTTACTATGTGCACTAATTCATGGAGCACAGTATGAATTTTAAATTGAAACATAACTGGTTGTACATATTTGTGGGGTACAGAGTTGAATATCAATACCTGTGTGCAATATATGATGCTCAAATCAGAATAATTGGTACATTCAACATTATACAATGTAATCATTTTTTGAGGCCCTTTACCAATTCCTCACTAACCCCTCCCCCACCTCTGGTAACCTTAGTTCTGTTCTCTCCTTTTGAAAGGTCAATCTATTATTGTGCTTGTTAAAAACTACTCCTCTGTGTGCCTTCCCAGTTAATGAGAATAAGGAGAAATGTACATACTAAATGTTATTTTTGACTATTTGCAATGACTAGGCACAGAAGATGCAGATGCTCAGGTGTGGGGTATCTGTCTAGAAAACCTGCGCTGTCCACAGACCATCAAATCTATCAGACCAGCTGAGATGTAGTCAGTTATCATCTGGGTTAAAAATCACATGCCCAACTCTACCAAAGCCTGCCTAAGTAGGAGAGCAGAGACAATGCCTTCATTGAAATATATTATGTTGGCTCTTTGATGGTTGCCTAATTTCTGACCACAGACAAAAAGAAATCCTCTCTGCAATCACCATTTCAATTACATTATACAATGTACAACCACCAAGCAAAGCAAAATAGATTTAAAAATC
>NW_007728727.1:95255-96356 GCF_000696425.1 Galeopterus variegatus | reverse complement strand
CGCCACCGGGCTGGCCCTAAAGTACCCTCATATTTTTAAATCAAACTGCTACAGAGTCTAGAATTCCCTGCAACAAGTTAATTGCTTACTTCAGATTTCTATCCAAATGAGCCTGGCTGTGTCAGAGTAGCCCCTGTGATGGAACACATCAACAAAGGAGAGTCATCTGACAGGAAAAGTCACCAATGATAACTCATAAATGTCAAAGTGTCCACCCTTTAGAAAAAATCCAAACCTATTTGGACTAAAAATCAGCCCACATACCTCCATGACAGCAGAATATTTTTTCATCCACGATGGCTGCTATCGGCAAGCAGTTAAAACAGTCTGTGAAAGTTTTCCATAGTTTAATGTTGTATCTTCTTTTACCTGTGGAAATTTTAGGATGGTTTAAAAGAGATTACTTACTATTCCTCAGGTTCATTTTCTGAGGATGATTTCCCCAAAGCAAGGTTCTGATTACCTTTTAATGGGAACTATGCATTTACTAAAAATCTCCTGGAAGGGGATTAGGCAAATTGGATATACATGACACTTGAAGATGTCTATCAATAAGCAGCAAATTACATTTTCATATGAAATATTTAAAATTCTACAGAAGTATGAAATCAGAATTCCACATATAATAAAGATTAAGGATTACATCAAATCCCAACAATTATTTGTCAGCACCAACTGTTTGAAATCTAGTCTGTTTCGTCCAATCTCAAACTATAGGTAGCTCCCTATTTCTTTTTTCTTTTTTTTTGAGACCGGCCGCACCGCGCTCAGCCAGTGAGCGCTGTGAGCGAACCGGTCATCCCTATATAGGATCCGAACTCACGGCAGGAGCACTGCTGCGCTCCCAGTGCTGCACTCTCCCGAGTGCGCCACAGGCTCGGCCCAGTAGCTCCCTATTTCTAACGGCAATTATGAACAAGTTGTACATGTGCCATTACCATCTTCCTTCTGAGGAAACCTCTGAGAGTTAACTGCCATCCTGTTTCCAATAACCTACCAACACCAGATAACCTGCAACCCCTAAATATTCTAGCAGGTATCACAATTATGATAAGGGAATACAGGGGCCGGCCCGGTGGCGCACTGGATAAGTGCGCCGCT
>NW_007728727.1:91696-94086 GCF_000696425.1 Galeopterus variegatus | reverse complement strand
CAAAAAAAAAAAAAAAAAAAAGATAAGGGAATACAGATTGCTTATTGCAGGCACTACAGGGTACCTGTTCCCTCACATGGCACAAACTCAGAATGCTCCCCATGGAATCGATGTTCTAGGGTGTTATGTTTCCTCCCCAACACATGTATCCCACGCATTCTAGAGTCAAGAGTGCGATTCTAACAGGGTATGCCTTTAAGCACAGTTTCTATATGAAAAGCGCGTTCTGAGTTAAAAACCTACTCACAAGAACTGGCCTGTGGCTCACTTGGGAAAGTGTGGTGCTGATAACACCAAGGCCATGCGTTCAGATCCCTATATAGGGATGGCCGGTTAGCTCACTTGGGAGAGAGTGTGGTGCTGACAATACCAAGTCAAGGGTTAAGATTCCCTTACCGGTAATCTTTTAAAAAACAAAAACAAAAACAAAAACAAAACCTACTTGCAAACCTTGGAAGAACAAATTTGGCTGAGACTGCCCAATTCCCAAATCAAGAGTTTGTCTTTAGTCTCTCTTTTTTATCCTGGAGACTAGAGGGACATCTAAAGGTTTAACCTTTACCTCTCATTTGAAAGCTAGAGCTGGCCCAGGCAACAGACTTCCTGGACCACACCTTCTACCCTAGAGAAAATCAAGCAGGACAGGGAGTTTAGCACAGGGTTTGACAGATAATGCAAATCAACACGTGACTTTTCCCTCTGCACAGGAGGACTGTTGTCTTTCTTCNCAGATAATGCAAATCAACACGTGACTTTTCCCTCTGCACAGGAGGACTGTTGTCTTTCTTCCTAGTAGTTTCTGGTTATATGACCAGGTCTAACTCTGACCATGGTTCACCTTGTTTCACATTTCTTTGGAGGCCACTAATTTCCTGTCCCATATCTTCCTTCACTTCCTTTACATTTTCACATGAAATATTTAAAAATCTCACAGAAATATGAAATTGGAGGGCTCTGGGCCGGCCTGTGGCTCACTCGGTAGAGTGCGGTGCTGATAACACCAAGGCCCCGGGTTCGGATCCCATATAGGGATGGCCGGTTGGCTCACTGGCTGAGCGTGGTGCTGACAACACCAAGTCAAGGGTTAAGATCCCCTAACCGGTCATCTTTTAAAAAAAAAAAAAGAAATTGGAGGGCTCTGAAAGCAAATCCCTCCCTACAAAAGACTGAGGGGGAACTTATGAACAATCACCTCCAAATCCCATAGTAATAATAATAATTCAAAAACAGGGGCCAGGCTGTCTTAACCCCTGTTTATCAAGTGATTTGGTTCTATCTCCATTTTCTACTGAAGCTTGTCTTTGAGTAATCCTCCAGTGGCTTCCCTAGAGATCTTTCCTTTTCTGTATGCTGGATTTGCCATTGCTGGCTAATCCTTTCTTCTTGAAGTCAGCTTTACTTTTTGATTCTTTAGTCAAGCAACACATTCTAGCATCTCTTGCTGGTTCCCTTGCTATCTTTGCTAGCTTCTCCAACAAAAATCAGTTTTCTTCCTCCTCTTACCTCTGAGCATCTTAACTAAGTCTGGGGCCACTGCTTTCTCTTCTCTCTACATTTCCTGCCTAACGCCACCTCAGACCACAAGAAACATCTGGCTCCTGAAAGGTTTAGTCTGGGTAATTGACAAGGTCCCTTTAAGCTTCCGAATCCTAAGATTCTGAGCCAGAACCTGTAATGCGGTTTCCTATTACTACATTAGACAGTCCTAATATCAGAAAAGGACAAAATAAATATTCATGCTTCTCCTAACAGATAACCCAGCCTCTCTAGCATCATATTCATAAAGTTAAAAAAGGAAAAAAAGAAAAAAGGTAGTACAAAGTACTTATACTGGGAAATGAGCCTATCATTTAAAGCAGTGATTTTTAAGCTGTTCCACGAAAATCTACATTTGAATAAAAATTCATTTTAATAAAACTATCAATGGTATTTAAAAAAAAGACTGTCTGCAAGCTATCAATTGGAGGCCACCTATATCAAAGGACACCTTTATGCCCACACGTAGACTGGATAGCAAATTACAACTGCCTGATGGGAAAAGGGGGCGCTTAAGCATAGGGTCTAGAAATGTGTCTTGATAACCAAACAGAGTCAAAACTGGTATTGATCAACACTGATTTTCTAAATCATTAAAAAAAAAAGATGACCGGTAAGGGGATCTTAACCCTTGACTTGGTGTTGTCAGCACCACACTCTCCCAAGTGAGCCATGGGCTCGCACTTCTAAATCATTTTTAAAGGCCTCTGTATTAAACAGAAACTAAAGTAGCCAGTACTGTCACATTACGAGATATGTCGCAACAAAGAGACCATCTGGATTTGAACTTCATCAATGTAAACAAAATACATGCTGAGCTAAGAGATATGTAAAAACAGATATATTTCTTTCTC
>NW_007728727.1:89316-90354 GCF_000696425.1 Galeopterus variegatus | reverse complement strand
AAATTTTTTTTTAAAAAACAATTTTGCTTTCTCTGCTCAGCACATTTTAGGAAAATAACTGCCATTTTTCCTGGGTGCAGACGTGCGAGGAGAAAAACCACAACAATACACATTTCAAAAACTAATTATTTTTATATTGCGAGATTCCATTTACATGAAATAATCTCTAGAAAAGGCAAATCTATAGAGACAGAAAGATCTGTGGTTGCCTGGGGCTGTGGTAATGGTTGCACAACTATAAATTTATTACAAATCATTGAATTATACACTTTAATCAGATGAATTTTATGAAATGAAATTATATCTCAATAAAGTTGTTAAAAACAAAACTATTTAGACAGGTTCTTAGAGCTGTATTGAGAATTAAGTTATCTGGTGCATACTCACAATTATCTTAAAAAACCCACTACAGCGATCATCACTTCCTAATCTGATCATCACATCATAAAAGAACCAGGACATTATTATATTACAGTGGCAGTGTTATTTTTCTACCCCAAGGAAGAAAAAAACTAAGATAAGCAAGTTAATGAAATAGAAAACATGAGTGATTATAACACTGCATCTAAACTCTCACATATCCTAACAACAGAAGTACGTGATAGTTCAGTTTATGACAAAGTATCTTAATTTATATATCTCTTCTTTAGATGTAGATAGTACTTACATTCATCATAAAATCCGTAAATTCTATTGATGCTGGCACATTCATGGTTCCCTCTGAGAAGAAAAAAATTCTCAGGATATTTGATTTTGTAGGCCAGTAAGAGGCAGATAGTCTCTAATGACTGCTTCCCCCTGTCCACGTAGTCCCCAAGAAACAGGTAGTTGCTTTCTGGCGGGAAACCACCGTACTCAAAAAGTCGAAGCAAATCATAGTATTGCCCATGGATATCACCTAGAAGCAAGAATTTTGTTACACAATGTTTCCAGAGTTACAACTCAATACACTAACAAAGCTTTGGAAAGACATTCTTTAAATACTCACTGAGCAATGACACTGACCTCTAATAATGAAGAGTTTAATTTGACAGCTAA
>NW_007728727.1:87261-88654 GCF_000696425.1 Galeopterus variegatus | reverse complement strand
TGCGCCTCCGGGCCAGCCCTAAGTAATTTCCAATCTTGTATCATATTTAATTCGATTCAACTTAATAAAATTTTTACATGTATGTATATGTCCAGAACCTCACACAAAATTCAACTAATTAAGAATTTTTTGTGTGGAAAGGAGTATTATGTCTAGGCATGCCTTCTTGCCAAGTAACATGGTTTTCCTTTCAGGGCAGCTGATAAACATCAGACCTCAGACAGCTCAATGTCTGGGTACCGTGTCAGCAGAACTGCTGCATTCCTAGAGCCTTGGACCCGTCACAACAAAAGCACACACACTACACCACTACACCCATCAATGCATTCGGCTTTCAACTTCTCCCTGCTAGATAACACCAAAGAACATTTTACTTCAAAAACATGCATACAAGTTCTGTTAATGTCAAATATGCTTAAAGAATGTATAATTACCCAAATGAATAGTTTCATTTTTATAGTATGCTGAGATAAAACACAGATTATCTGCTTCTGTTAAGTAGAAAATTAGTAGAATAAAACCAGCATAAAGGAAGCTCTATTTTCAGTTATAACCAATGTTGCATTAAGCTTAAATATAATCATATATTCAGGTAGTTCAGACTTTTTCTTAGCTCTCCATTCTTAGTTTCATTTTTTCTTCTGCGATGTTTATACTCCTTTAGCAAAATAATTTTTCAAGAATCTGAAGCACTTCTAAGTCCATTAGAGGTATTTATTCTAAAGCTACTATTTAATTTTAAGCAGTTCTAGATTATTCATAAACAGGAAAGAATTCTACTAGCTAATACGAGGTCATCCACATATCTTTGACTCAGCTAATCAATCATGTAACCAAAGATAACTTACCACATATTTTCAGTGGTGCTTCAAGTTCTAGTAGGATAGGCTGACTGAGAAAGATCTCACGAGACTTTAAGCACAGTCCTCTGATTTCATTCTCCTGTAGCTGGACATTCTTACCAGGTTTCGACCCTCTCACTGTAGGGGGGGAAAACAATTAGTCCAACGAAGTCAAATCACAATTTTACATAAACATTTAAAATATCTGAAAAGATACAAGTTTTAAAGTGGGGACAAAACCATGGTTTAACTAGCTTTCTGACTGGTTTTATTTTCAGGACACTTAGAAGGAACATGGTTTCAATGCTGAATCAGAATCTTAAAATCTTAGACAGGATTTCAGAGATTTAGTTGCATCTTCTATACCAAGTAAGACTTTTTAGTATCCTGAACAAGGGGTTATCCTATCTGTGTATGAATACTAATTGCTAGAAAGTCTTCCTTTTACTATGGACTGAAATCAAACTCCTGTGGGACACAGGTCCAGGCCTCAGTTCTGCAGCCAAGCCACACTATTGGCCTTGTTCACCTACAGCCTACCAACTGAGACA
>NW_007728727.1:84097-86904 GCF_000696425.1 Galeopterus variegatus | reverse complement strand
TGGTTTAACTAGCTTTCTGACTGGCTTTATTTTCAGGACACTTAGAAGGAACATGGTTTCAATGCTGAATCAGAATCTTAAAATCTTAGACAGGATTTCAGAGATTTATTTGCATCTTCTATACCAAGTAAGACTTTTTAGTATCCTGAACAAGGGGTTATCCTATCTGTGTATGAATACTAATTGCTAGAAAGTCTTCCTTTTACTATGGACTGAAATCAAACTCCTGTGGGACACAGGTCCAGGCCTCAGTTCTGCAGCCAAGCCACACTATTGGCCTTGTTCACCTACAGCCTACCAACTGAGACAGCTTTTTTTTTTTTTTGCCTCCTGTCTTCTCTTCAGCTTTATAAATGAATTAGCATTTGTACAGCAGGAGATTTCAGAGATTGTCATGTTACCAACTTTGTTCCAAGAACTACTTGTTTTAAAATGTGGGATTGGAAATGCTCAAGAACCCTCTCCCATCAGTGTTTTTTCAGAGGACCATGTGTAATATCTCCTCAAAGGTCCCCAAGTTATCTATGAAAAATTTTAACTGGTGCTTCTTTCATTTCATTAAAAAAATATTGTACAGGGGGCCAGCCCGTGGCTCATTCAGGAGAGTGTGGTGCTGTTAACACCAAGGCCACAGGTTCGGATCCCATATAGGGATGGCTGGTTAGCTCACTGGGTGAGCGTGGTGCTGACAACACCAAGTCAAGGGTTAAGACCCCCACCTTACTGGTCATCTTAAAAAAAAAAAAAAAAGTTGTACAGGGCTGGCCAGCTAGCTCCACTGGTTAGAGCGCAGCCTTGTAGCACCAAGGTTCAGATCTCTATATCAGCCAGCTGCCAAGAAAAAAAAAATTCAAAAATTTTTGTGCTCGCCAGTTACCTCAGTTGGTTAGAGCACAGCCTTATAACACCTAGATCATGATCCCCATACCAGCCAGCACACACACACACACACACACACACACACACACACACACACACACAAAAGTTGCAGGCTCATTGTACATATTTTGCCATGTAATTTCTATGCCTGCATCTGTGTTTACAATCATGCTTGTATAAGGCAAAGGATATCAGTGTGTGCTGTAACAAAGAAAGTTTCGCAGTAATCTGACAGA
Organism: Galeopterus variegatus; assembly: GCF_000696425.1. NCBI lineage: Eukaryota > Metazoa > Chordata > Mammalia > Dermoptera > Cynocephalidae > Galeopterus > Galeopterus variegatus. The sequence goes on along the minus strand of NW_007728727.1, from coordinate 85,789 downwards.
TAAGCAATAACAGAAAGAAATCACTACACAATACGGAGCATCCTATACTCAAAGTGCCCACATCAGAGCACCGAGTTTTACTATCAAAATGGAAGGCCTTGCAATAGTCCATTTATCAGCACATAGGTAGTAGTAGAAATGAAGAAATTTTCTGTTTTGGTTCCACTTGTAACAGATTAGACAGTCATTAAATACTGATTAAATGGCCTTAGTTTTTTTTTTACCAGTTATGAAGTGGCCCCTTCATGAAACTGGCAATCCAGCAGAACCACTTGCTAGCAGTCTGGGTAAGTATGGGGCCTGATTATCCTCAATGTGCTTGAATCCTTGTTTTGTACAAAAGATTAATGAAAGCAGGCATCCTCTGAATTAAACACAGGGTTAGCCTAAATACAGAACTTAAATCTACATCATTCTACCACTAAACCCAATATTAAGTGATTTAGTTTTAACAAAACTACAAAATCCACCAGATTAAATCAATGTTGCTAATTTAAATTTTATTGGTTTTGGAGGCTTTGTATTCAAACTAAAAAGGCTGTGTCCAAGTTTGAGAAATTTTGTCCTAGGTGAAACCATCCTTCAGCCTGAATGGCCATGGAAACCTGAATTCTCTGAAGAAACACGTTTTGAGCAGAAAGTGGTAATATTTTTCTAATAAAAAATAATAAGAAAGGATGGCAAGAGAGAAGGGACAAACTCTTGAAGCACACAATGAAAAGAAAATAAAAAACAGGGCTGAACAGGCCGCCAGTCTGGAGCCACAAGTTTCTGAATCAATTTTATAGTTTTGGCAAATCACTTCACTACTTTGGACCCAAATATATGTAAATGAGCTAAAAGACTGACAAAGTATCTTTCTCATCAAAATGTTATGAAAAAAGAAGCAATAAAAAAAAGGGGAAAGCACAGTAACGATAATTTTTGAGGGAAGATATGAAATAGACACATATGTAATTCAACAGCAATTGAAAAACAAAAAATGTTTTTTCCAGAACCACCACAGTAATTTTATTTTTCTCTCTAAACACACACACATACAGAGNGTTTTTTCCAGAACCACCACAGTAATTTTATTTTTCTCTCTAAACACACACACATACAGAGTAGAGAAACATTCCCAGTGGAAAGATGGTAAGATCCCTCAATTCATTGGCCAGAAAATCTCAGTAGTGATTTCACCACAAGTTAGCCAGAAACTTGGGCAGACTGCCCAGCAGGATGTAAAATCACATTGTACCCTTACAAATAGGAAGCATTAAGAATTAAATTATTGGGCTGGCCAGTTAACTCAGTTAAAGCGTGGCGTTATTAACGCTTAAGGACGAGGGTTCAGATCCCTGTACTGGCCAGCAGTAAAAAACCAAACAAAAACCAACTAAAAAACCCCTACGTTATGGAACCTGTTTGTTAAGATTATCAATACTTATTTACAATGCTTCAAACATTCAACAAAATTGTTGCTGAACACCTACTGCGTGCCAGGTCGTGTTATATGCTGGCAACATAACCCTGGCAACAGAATGGGCAAGAAACTTGTCCTTTTTCTCATGAAGGTTACATTGTAGTCGAGGTAACAGAAAATTTAGACAAACTAGGTAACTGCAGATTGTTACACATGCTATGACTAGAACAACTATCCCGCTATAAAAATTATAAGACTGGGCCGGCCCGGTGGCGCACTGGATAGTG
>NW_007728727.1:81580-82794 GCF_000696425.1 Galeopterus variegatus | reverse complement strand
CCCTGTGCTTTGTGCACAGGAGAAACCTACACAAAAATGGAGATCCTAGGCAGGAAGTTCAATGGTTGTCACCTCATGTCACCTTCCTAAGTAGAAATTCAAACAGTAAACGTAAAATTACTTCAACAACTCAATACAAGTGGAATCCAAAATATCGCAATGAATAAGAATTCCATTCTCCAGATGGAATGTTTCTCAGACATACAAGTGCTAGGCATTGCATGGAAATAAATATCAGTAAGCACTGTGAACATACATAGGTTAGTGATCAATACATTTAAATACCAACTTAGACTTAAAACATAAAACTTTAGAGTAAAAGCATTTCTTTATCTGACTAGAAAGGAGATTCAGAAAAATGCATTATGGCTGTAAATAGCAAAGACTTCCGCAGAAACATATCTGATCCAGGTATCTGGCAAACCACTAACACGAGCACATCATAAAAACTTCCACACAATTTTATCAAAAATAAACTGATGAAAACTTGAAATTATAAAAGAATGTAATTAGTGATTATCTGTAACACCAGCTTTTTCTCACAAGCAACAATAATTTTTCTGATAGCCCAGCAACAAGCAAAACAGTGATGTAAACTATGGAAGGAAATTTAAAGTACTGTGAGATTATTAATGAGAAATAAAAAAGTATTCTCCTTGCCACAAAGACTGTTGAAAGGAGGTCATAGAAAGGTACAACCAGTAGAAAAATAAATCAAAAGATTTTGCTGTTTTAAAAAAATCCTATTGAAGTAGGTGATAATATTAAGAATATGCCACATCACATTCATTTCAGTGAATCAATAACTTCATGATATTTGACAGATTTAGGAAAATAAGACCTCAAACCAAAACAAAAAACAGTAAACATTTGCAACATTAAACTTTCCCACAAACAATGAAGTTCTTTTCTACAAAAAATATAAACCACAGAAACGTTATCAAGAATCCTTTGGTTTCTTTGCAGTCACCAGCAGGGAGACTTCTACTTCCCGACCATCTTAATTGTTTCCATACCACGCTGCACAACCCTCTCCCTTCATCTTGACTTTCGTAACTGCTGGTATCATACATACTTCAGGCATTTAAAGGTAACACCAATTTTCTCAAGACATAGTCAAGATGTAGCTACAAAACACTGTCCACTGCTCTCAATAAAGATTTTTGAATTTTTCTACCCCTAGAGTAAAGCCAATTCATTGAAAAATGTTTAAC
>NW_007728727.1:67801-80705 GCF_000696425.1 Galeopterus variegatus | reverse complement strand
CTTAATTGTTTCCATACCACGCTGCACAACCCTCTCCCTTCATCTTGACTTTCGTAACTGCTGGTATCATACATACTTCAGGCATTTAAAGGTAACACCAATTTTCTCAAGACATAGTCAAGATGTAGCTACAAAACACTGTCCACTGCTCTCAATAAAGATTTTTGAATTTTTCTACCCCTAGAGTAAAGCCAATTCATTGAAAAATGTTTAACTTTCCACAGTCTAACAACACATTTTGATAAAGTACTACCGAGGAGACTACATCTTTTACGAGTTTTCCATCTCCTATAAGCCTTAATATCAGTGACACTCAGTTCCCTCTAGACAAGGGATGCTAGTAAACCCTAGAGTAGTGGAGAAACTGGAGATTTCAGGTAAATCATCAAAAACCCATAAGTAAATCATCTCTTCATGCTTTGGATATAGAAATCTGATCATAAAAGATAAAAATCCATCCCAGAATTCCATATGCTCCAAGGAAATGCAATCTTTCCTTATTCCTCTTGGTGAGACTTCCCAATTTCCTTATCTACTAAGCAATTTACACCCAGAATATTATCCTCTTCACATTCCAATCTTTAAGGTCCACTACTAGCCCCAACTGTAAATTAAGTGAAATGGTTAAGTGTGTATAAAAGCAATCAATTAATTCCCTGCTTCAGGATCAGTAATCCCCACCTAGTCAAGTGGACTGACTGGCACATTATTTTTGTAGAACAGGTCACAGGTCAATAGCAGGATGCAGTTTCAAAGACATAAAGCAATCTCACCAACATGTACCACTGACTAGTGCTGGGCTACTAATGCATGGCCCAGCCCACCTCCCTTTCCCCAGTTCGGAGGAGAGGCCGGGCCTCTGCTCCTGTGCAGCACAAGCCCCGAAGCACAACTGAAAGACATACACGATACAGTTAGAGTCAATGCTGCCTCCGGCTACTGACAAGCAAGGGGGCACTGAGGGCGTCAGGAGAGTAATCCTTTTGATGCTATAGTTTAAAAAAAGACTCACTCAAGATGCAGAGCACCGGTCTCCAATAGAGCTTTCCTGTCTTGCCTAGGAGGATGTGGGCTAAGAACTGACAGGCGGGAAGGAGAGGCAAGGGTACAGGCTCACAACACAGACTTCTTATAAATTAGGAAATTAGAAACACGAAACTCGAATGTCCCTGTTAAAATTATCTGCTGTGTAAAAAAGAAATTACAGAAGTTCATGAAAAAAAGATTACTTTTGTTTTCTTTGGTCAGCATTTTAAGAACTCTTTTTTTTTTTTTTTAACCATTATGTTTGTCCTTTGTTATCTTTAGGACCAGGGATGGCTGGCTGCCTTTTAAAAACACTGGAATATGAACATGTTTTCATTTTATACCAAAAAGCTGAACGTGGGTTAATCAATTTTAGAATTTTGGAATATCTGAACACTCACCATCTTCAGAAGAACTCTTACATATCATAAGATTAAATTCACAAACACTTTCCATGAGCCAGGGCAGAGGTCATATATAAATCACTCAAGCAAGTCAGGCAATTATGCAGAGTCTGGTATGGTCTTGCAGTTTGACAATGGCCTTCCTGAGAGCAAAGATGCTTCTTGCAAACCAGGATGTGAAATAAGTTACAACCATCTGATATGCAAGAAAAATGCTAGCTATCCCTGCTCCTTGAACTAGGTTGTTTACAAAGTAAAACTCTGCCCCAAATCTCACTTTCCCCCAACAGTATCAGACCAAACCAACAGCTGGTTTATTTTCTCTCTAAATCCCCTAAGTTCTACTGTGTAGTCATTTAAATAACTAACATCTGTTATACTAACGAGTAACAACTTTAAGGTTTTATCATCAGCAAGGCAGAGCTTTGGGTAAAAGCTTCCAAGGTGGGTTGCAGAGATGATGCCTCACTTAGGAAAAACTACTCAGAGTTTAAAGAAAAGAACTGCAAAGCTGCAGTTAAGATTAAAAAAAAAAAGTCAACAAGGTCATAAGTGACATAGTCTGTCCATTTCCAGACATATTTAAATCTTAAAATTTTTAGGGAGGAAGGTTTTTGGGGCAATACCAAAAGCATAAAATTTATTATCAACATCCTCTAACACAGACGTATACACATCAGGATCATCGTCAACTATTTCTGTACCAATTTAACACCCATGAGAAAAAAAGGTATTTAAGTATATTGTACACCTAACTATTTCCTGAGACATTAAAACACGATACTTGATAACACCAAGGTCAAGGGTTTGGATCCCCTTACCATCCAGCCACCATAAAAAAAACAAAAACAAATGCATCACTTTATATTCATTTCAATGAAAAATGAAATATTAAAAAAATCTGGCTTTGAAGTGTAACATAATATGTAAAAAGGAACTATTAACAATGACTGATCTCATTTTAGATGAGCCAAGTTTACCAGGCAAATTTCTTAGCACAATTTTAAAGATTAAAAGTAACAAAATCTGTTAAGTGAATACAGAGACAGTTATGAAGAAACCAAAACTTAACAAAACTTAAAGGTGACCTTAAAATTCTAATGTTTCAAATCAATAGAGATTTCAATTTTTCCTGTTTTCTCAGAGAAATAAAGCCCACTCTAGTCTAGCCACTCATATCTCTGAATAGATGTGCAGAATTTAAAAATTTGGAACGATAGGCTGGTTGGCTCAGTTGGTTAGAACATGGTACTGATAACACGGAGGGTTTAGGGTGTGATCCCCGTACCTGCCAGCCACCAAAAAAAAAAAAAAAGAAATATTTAATAAAAAATTCCTTTCTTACCCGCAAACTATTTTAATTGGTTCCTGACAGATTGCTACCTCATAAATTAAAGAACTGTATTAATGAGTATGAAAAATGTGATTCTTGTATAAATGCCAGGCACTGAATGGAATGACAAGGTTTGCACCTACAAATGTCATTTCGAGATCACTTTAGGGATCCTGAATGACATGTAGTGGGTTTTTCTTTTAAGAAAATATAAAAGGAAAAAAAATGCAGATTAAGAAAAAGAATATTTTCAGGAGTTTCATTATAATGACTTACTTCAAAATAGCTGCAAATTCTAACACCAGAGCTGTCCACCTGTTCATCCTCTCGACTTTATCACTCAGCATATATATGCCAACAACACTTATTTTTCCTCCCTACTCTAACATTATTTTAGGACAGTACAAAAGCAAAAGGCAGTTAAAACTCAGCCAAATTGACATTATCAAGTGCCCAATCAGGAAAGGGATTTGACTGAATTCTTCCAAAGTCTTGGATAAGATGTTAGCATTAGTAGACGTGCTCTTGATTTTGAGGGCAGCTCAATTCAGCTTCTCTCTTTAAAATCTAAACCTGTCCCACATCAGTATGAATCAAGTGGCTGGCGCCTCACAAATCTCAGGTCAGCCAAAATTAATGCTTTATTTCAACCTTTACTTAACCACTGGACATCTTCTTGTTCCTTCCTTCCTACATAGGGTGACAGTTGAATGTAACCTGTTCTAGCTCCTCGCTACCTGGGTTTGAAACCTGACAGTCACTGTGTAACCTCGGTCAAATGACTTGACCGCTCTTAAATTTCTTCTGTAAAAAAGGAATAAACGATAGTACCTACCTCGCAAGGTTGTTGGGATAATTCAACGACATCTATATTTAAGTGCTCAAAGAATGCCTGACACACAGTGAGCACTTTAGAAGCTATTATAATTACAGTAGTAATTTCATGAACACAAAGCGCTTAACACAGAGCCTAGCACTCCGGAAAGATAACGATACTGTCATCGGCTGGCTTCATGTTCAGATGCACGTTCAGGAAAAGAGCGCGGAGACCTTTCCAAGATAAGGACAATTTAAAAGGATCGGGGGTGGGGGGGAGGCAGAAGGAGACAGGGTCTCACATCCCCTTGAGATATGAACGTTCGTCACCAAGTAACAACAAATGGGTTCCCCAAACCACAAAAAGCAAAAATAAAGCCAAGCAGGATAGGAAAAGAAAACAAAATCCGGTGGAACTCATCCCCCCTCAAACTGCTTCTCGAGAGATGAGTACCCGAAACTCGATCTCGCGGACAAAAGTACGGTGCACACCGTCCAGCAGGTTGGACTGGGGCCCCCAACCTTCTCTCCTCCAAAGACTGGTCGGGTTTGCCGGGGGCAAGTGGGTAGGGGCGGGAAACGTGGGGGTGGGGAGCGGAGTTTTCAAATTTCACGGCCAGGAAGAAAGCTGTATCCTCGTACAATGAATGAGCAGAGCTGGAAGGATCCGCGGGTGGCGCCAAATTCGGGACCCCGGGCCGGCCTCCTGCCCGCTGCAGCCCCCGGCCCGCTGGCCAACTCGCGCGTCTCAACCCCGCGGCGATGCAAGATCAACCGGCCTCCCAACTCCCCTCCCTCGAGCCCCCGGGGCAGCCCGTCGCCGCGGGCCCGCCTCCCACCCCCAAAGTCCTCCGACCGCCCCCCTCACCTTCCAGCAACCGTTGGATGATGCTGTCGATGTTGAGTTTATCTATATCCGCCATCGCCTTCCCACCGCCGACCTTCCAGCAGCGGCGCCGCCGCCGGCTCGCGCCCGGGATTCACGCCTCCTTTCCCACGCCACGAGCAGAGGCGGGCTGAGAAGTCCCACAGGCGCCCTGTCCCTGAGGGCAGATGGGCGTGACTCTGACTCCCCCACCCCCCCAACCGCCCCACTCCCTGCTTCCTCCTTCTCTCCCCACTGGAACCACGAGAAGAACAAAATGGCCGCCGACTCCTTAGCCAACCTCGGACGGCGCACGGATGCGCGCGGGGGAGTGCAGCGGCCCGGCCGGGACTTCTTTATGGACCAGAGGGCGCTCGGGAAGGGGCGGGGACATGCCGCGGAAGGGGGCGGGGTCAGAGCACGGGACTGGAGGGACGGTTGAGCGTAATTGCTTCCGAACGCGGGATTCTTCCGCCAAACGGGCCGAGCAAATAGGCCCCCTGGCCCGAGCGCGAGTTGCAAAGTTGCATGCGGTAGTTGGGGTGGTCGGAGGAGATCAGTGGTACGCTCCGAAGGTTGAGGCCTCCACCGGATCCTGTTCATTGGGACCAGATGTTTGAAGACCTGACCATGTGGAAACCCACTGAGGGATTTCCGGGGTCCTGGGATTCACCTCTTAAACTAAATCTGGGGTGGAGAGAGAGAATAATAAAAACGAATAGGTTGACTTGGATCCAGATATGCTGGGACTTGAAAAGAGAAAGGTTTATTGGGTGTCTAGAAAGAAAAAAACCCTCTCCCATGTAAGCCAAAATGTTAACAGTTATTCATTGTGAGCGGTGGGAATATGGGTATTTGTACTTGTATTTTTTGTGCACTTCTGTAACTTTAGATTTGGGGAAAAAAACGCATCCTCAAAAGGAGATTTCATCATCCCTATCTTTAGATTATCTTTCTTGAACTCGGGAAGTTATATAATCATTGGAACGGTTACCCTGATTTTAGCCCGAGCAAAGTTGAACGAGCGCGTGCAGCAGATAAAAGGATTTGCAGATTTCGTGCGTCGGGGCGGGGCCGGAAGAGAGCAGCGAACTTACAGAGGCGAGCCGTGCGGGCGGCTCGCGGGTTCTGCCGACATCCTGAGAAACTTTGATCCATTTCCCTCCGACTTCCCAGCCTCCCTAAGTGCATCCCTTTCCAGGGGGTCCCCAAACTGCCACCTCCGGGAGCTGCGCTTCACCTTTAGCTGGGTTTGAAAGTGTAGCCCACACTCAGCAAACACATCTGCGCTTTTTCCTGACGTTTTCATTGATCTCTTTCTTCCTGCAGCGCTTTACAATTTGCAAAACCCTTTCCCTCCCCCGCCACCTCCGGGAGCTGCGCTTCACCTTTAGCTGGGTTTGAAAGTGTAGCCCACACTCAGCAAACACATCTGCGCTTTTTCCTGACCTTTTCATTGATCTCTTTCTTCCTGCAGCGCTTTACAATTTGCAAAACCCTTTCCCTCCCCCGAGAACTTCATTTTGTTTCTCAAGGCACGCAGGATGTACGAATTCCATCCCCTTATGCCATCGAGGGCATCCACCCGGATGCGCCACCCGGGAGTCCATCTTCGGAAGCGATGTGCTCCCAGGGCCCGAGCGGCACGGCGCGGGGTCCGTGCACCCTGATGTGTGCCTCCTCAGGTGCGTCCCCTCGCTGCTGGCGCGGGGCCGTTGAGATTCAAGGCTCGGCCTCTTGCTCCACTTTCCCCAGTCACCAACTCACTCCCGTGCTACAGCTCTGTCTACCAGAAGTCACACGAGTACTGTTTCTCAGCACAAGGCACTGAGTCCAGTTGGTGACATTCGGAGTCAGTGCCCAGCACTGCTGTGAACATCTGGCTATCGAGGTCAGAATGGTTCTCGCTGGAGTCCAGGAGACCTTGGGATCCTCCAGGATAGGGCACATATAGCAATGGCATTTAGAGCAGAAATGTGAAAGACAGTGTGATTCATTCAGCAGACCAGTATTTATAGAGCATCTACTCTGTGCCAGGCATTGTTTTAGGTGGGGGAAACGGGTGCACAAGACAGAGAAGGTCTTTCTGTCATGGACAGTCATTTAGTAAGCCAGACAAACAATAAACAAAGATGCAAATAAAAATAAAAACTTCTGGTAAGTGGAGAAAAAACAAAAAACAAACAAAAAAACCAAATACCACATTCATTTTTTTAATAAGTGCCAAAAAATTATCTCATCGAATCTCCAAGACAATCCTAGGAATTATTTACTATTCCTATTACCCCATTTTACATATGACAGAGTGAGGCATGAAGAGGCTAGGTTGTTTGCTCACGGCCACACAGGCTAGTAAGTTATACAGCCAGGGCTGGAATTCAGGACAACCTGATACCACAGCCCTTGTTCATGTTCAATAAATCCCCATAGTGAATCCATAGCAGCTACCACAACTCAGGCACACACTGGGCACATAATCAATGTGAAACCCAATGGGATGATCTAAATGTAAGAGTGCCATACTTTTCCATACGCCAAATGGCAGGTGTGTTAACCTCTGTCAACATACGAGGGCTGGAGGAGGACTTCAGACTGAGCTGGGACATGGGAGAGCTTCTGTGCACAGCCATTCTCTGCTGGGCAACTCCCCTCCAGAGTCCAGTTTTGTTGGCACATGCCTAACTGAGTTAGCTGGCTCCACATCTGAGAGTGGCATAGCTCACAGGGGTGGGCCTGAACAGTTTTTGGGAACCAGCAAACAGCTCATGAAATAGAGAACTGATTTCCTATTGGCTTTTTTTCTGCCATTATCAACACTGGTGGCTTCCCTAAGGACCAGCAGATACAAGCATTCTGGCCTAATAGATGGAGTGTTCCTTCCCTTCTCTAGGCCTCAGTTTACCTATCTGTAAAATAAGAGAGTGGGTTAAAATGTACTTTTCAAACTGTCTTCCCTGGAACCACAGAGCTTTCTTAGGGGGCTGCTGAAGATGGTGGGGAGCTGAGGATGAGAAGAGAGGGGCTGTGGATAAAATATTTGAAAACCAATAGTATCTCTAAAGATACTTAGTCTTTGAGGGGATCTCAGTGCCTAAAGGGACTAGGCCAATGACATGAAAGAATTCAGCTATCGCGGTATGGACTATGGTGAACTGCAGAGCCCGTGTCCCATCTGAGGGGACGGCCTCTTCTCAGCTCCAGTCCACTGGGGGGCCTTGTGGGAAACTTGGGTGCAGTGTGACCAGATACTCTGAGTTTTCAGCACTTGGTCGTATATATTTTTATGTGAAATGTTTCGATTTAAAAAAGTTGGTCATGATTCAAGACAGCCAGAAAAGAGGGTCTTGAATGTTATAACTACAAAGAAAGGATACATGGTTAGGTGATAGATATACTAACTATTCTGATTAGATCATTATATAATATATACATGTATTGAAACAATAAACTACCTCATAAACATGTACAATGAAAAAATGAATTAAAAATTTAATAATAGGCTGAAAAAAATGTTGCTTATGAACTCAAGTTCTTTCAAAACACAGGTTGAGACAAAGCATATCTGTTAGTTACATTTGGCACTAAGCCAACAATTTTGGAACACTGTTCTAGAATGTTGGGGATAAACTCTTCCTCTTTACTCCCCCCAATTTAATGAGCATTAGGGTTATTGTTAAATTATTGAAAGGAGTGTTGGTGATGAGATTTGTCAGCAAATTCAGACCTCCCTGGATATGCCAGAGGTTTTGTACAAAGTAGGGAATCACAGGAAAATATATGCATGAAAGCTCTTTGACAAAGTCCACAGCTTTATTTCAACATCCTGTGGTATTACCAGCAGACCCTGGGATTCTCTTTGGCAAATGTTTTTGAGGCTTTACTCTGTGTTAGGCACTATATGAGAAACTGGGGACACAGTGGTGAATAAACCAGATATAGTCCCTGCCCTCATGGAGCCCCTAGTCTAGTGCAGGAGATGGGTAAAGAAAAACCAATCAAAGAGGATAATTTCAGAGAGTGGTGTGTTTTATGAGAGAATTACAAAGGGTTGTGTGACCATATAGGGAGGGACTCTGAGGATTTGACATTTGAGTCAAGATCTGAAGGATGAGAAAGAGTAAGTCATGGGAAGAACTCCATAGGGAAGAGCATTCCCAACAGAGGAAATAGCAAGTGCAAAGGCCCTGAGGCAGGAACAATCTTCCAGTATTGGAGAAATGGAAAAAGGCCAGAGTGGCTGGAGTGTAGTGTGAGGGGTGAGGGTATGGCAGAGGCCAGATCACTCAGGGCATTGCAGACTATGAGAAGACAATCAGATTTTATTCTAAGTCTAATGGGAAGTCACTGTAGGGTTTTAGGTAGAGGAATGACAGATTGATTTCATTCTTTTAAATAAACTTTTTATTTTGGAATAATTTTAGATTTGCCAAGAAGTAGCAAAGATGGTACAAAGAGTTCACATATACCTTACACTCAGTTTCCTCTTGATATTAACATCTTACACAAGAGTGGCATTGCTGTTTATTTTTCCTGACGCCTAAATCATAAAAAAAAAAATGGTGGATTATAAACTATCGCATAACATCATTACCCAGAAAGTATCTTCTCCTAAGTAAGAGCTGATTTCATTTTTAAAAGATCCCTCTTGATTCTGTGAGGAGAATGCACTATATGTGGGCAGGAATGGAAGTGTAAGACCAGGGCGGAGGCTGTTGAAAATGTGGCTTTACTGCTCTGAGCCTCAGTTTTCTTATCTGCAAAATGGGAACAGTATCACCTATCTCAGAAGGGTGTTGTGAGAATGTACCTTACAGTGTACTTAAAGATCAGGTAGGAATAATGATGACAAAAATGATGATAATAATAATCATAATAGCTGACATTTACTGAGCACTTACTATGCACCAGTCTCTGTGCTCATGACCTTTCATGCATGTTTGTATCTAATCTTCACACCATTTTAAGAGTTAAGCTTTAGAGAAGGGAAATCACTTGTAACCCATCCAAGGAGGGACAGAGTCAGGATTTGAACCCAGGGACTCTGGCTTTACATCTCTTACCTCCAAACAGAGGAGCTGTGTTCCTGGGGATAAGGAAGAGCCGATTCTTTTGGATGTTCCCAGGAGTCTTCTCAGAGTAGAGGGGCTTAGATGGGTTGTTCAAAATCCCTTGAACCAGCCTTGGCCCTCATGGAGCCTATGCTGTTGCTGGGTGTGTCTCTCTTTGAGAAGTCTCTAAATATGTTTCCATCTGGACTTACCCAACAGAGAAATTAGGATGATTATCACCTTGCTAAATGATCCTCAGCTTCACAAAATGACTCACTCTGTGGTCAGGAAAGCAGCAAGTTGTCCTGGTATATGGAGGGTGAATTAAACTGTCATTTGGAACTAAGTCTGGCAAAGGGTGGCTCACTTTAGAGCAGGGATTCTTGACCTGGCCACTATTTGCACTTTAGGCCAGATCATTCTCTGTGGTGGGGCCTGTTCTGTGCATTATAGGATGTTGACCAACATCCCTGATTGCTACCCATGCCAGTAACATGCCCCCCTCCACAGTTGTGACAATGAAAAATATCTCCAGATGTAAACTGGGGGTCAAAATTACCCTTCCCTCCCCAGTTGAGAAACACTGCTTTAGAGCATGTGGCGCCTGTGGCAAAGAGGCTTTGAAATTGTTCTGTTCTCCTGTCACTCTCAATCCTATGTGTTAAATGCTTTGCCAAAGGTAACTTCTTTTACTATTAATACTAATAGCCATAATTTATTCAGTATTTACTATGTACTAGGCTTTGACCTCACACCTGCTTTACATCTGTCTTCAGGTGTTAATCTCAATAACGCATATGGTAAATCATTATTCCCATCTTAGAGATGGAGAAACCAAGAATCAGAGAGGTTAGGTGATTTATCTAAAGACACACAGCTAAGAAACAACAGAGCCTGGTATTGACTCCAGTTTTGTCCAACTCCAGAGGCCATGCTCTCTAACCACTCTGCTATGCTGAGCCTCTGAAGCCAGGAGTATTAGAACATCACATGTGGAAAAATATTTTATAAACAATAAAGTGCAGTTCAAGTATCAAGTAGGAGAAGCAGTGGGGAGGAGAGGCCTTGTTCTGGACTCACAAGTTGGAAAAGCCACGTTCTAGTGCAGAGACCACATGTGACTCACTGTGTGGCCTTGGGCAAGTCACTAACCTGACTTAGTAGGTGAAACATGCTCAACAAGCCTGGCCTCACCTTTTCAACAAAGGGCGAGATGGCTCCTTGAGCAATAATGATATCAGTGAGGCACAGTGCTAGCAACTTTGGATACATACATGTTCTTTTTTTTTTTTTTTTGTCTTTTTTCGTGTCCGGCAACGGATCGCAACCCTCAGTGTCGCGCCTGTACCGGACCGGGACCGGCAACGGGATCGCAACCCTCGGTGTTGGCGCCCGCACCTGGCTCAGCCAGTGAGTGGGAACTGGTCTGTATGTGGGATCTGAACCCTCGGCGGGAGCGCCGNCGCCCGCACCTGGCTCAGCCAGTGAGTGGGAACCGGTCTGTATGTGGTATCCGAACCCTCGGTGGGAGCGCCGCCGCGCTCCCAAGCAGCGCACTGTAGCAGTGCGCCACCGGGCCGGCCCTACATACATGTTCTTTAATTTTATCCTCAGTAACTCTAGGAGGCACGAGCTCTCCCCATGGCCCTTTTAAAAATTGAATGAAATTTACATAAAACTAACCATTTTTAAAGTGTGCAGTTCAGTAGCATTTAGCACATTCACAGTGTGGTGCAAACCTCAACTCTATCTAGTTCCAAAGCATTTTCGTCGCCCCAAAAAGAAATCTTTTGTACCCATTAGTTATCAATCCCTGTTCCCCCTTCTTCCCAACTTCTGACAACTACCAATCTGTTTCCTTTCCTCTCTGTATTGGTCTATTCTGGGTATTTCATATTAGTAGAATCACACAATATGTGGACTTTTTTGTCTGCTTCTTCCACTTAACATAGTATTTTTGAGGTTTATTGACATTGTAGCATGCATTAGTACTTCATTGCCTTTTTTTTTTTTTTGGTGCCCGGCTGGTATGGGGATCTGAACCCCTGACCTTGGTGTTATCAGCACCCTACTTTCCCAAGTGAGCTAACTAGCCAGCCCAATACTTCATTCCTTTTTACGGTCGAGTCATATTCCTTTATATGAGTAGACCACATTTTGTTTATCCATTCATCTGCTGATGGACATTTGGGTTGTCACAGCCATTTTTTTTCAATGAGGGACCTGACACCCAGGAAAGTTAAATGACTTCCCCCAAATCACAGAATAAACAGACAACCTGGTGGCTCTGGATTTTAAACTACAAAGACCAAATTTTGACCTGTTTTATCCGTATTAGAAATTCCCTAACTCTTGGGCTGCCTGGTTAGCTCACTTAGTTAGAATGTAGTGCTAATAACACTGAGGTCATGGGTGCAGATCCACTTATCAGCCAGCCGCAAAAAAATAAAAAAAATAAAAAAAAAAATAAAATAAAAAATCCCTAACTCTAGTTGATGATAAAGAACATTTTAATGAACTATTTAAAACTTAGAACAAAGTACAGGTTGGTAATAAAAAAACTAATGAACTACTTAAAGCTTAGAGCAAAGTACCCATGTAGATTCCCCTGTTCACACTCCAGGGTTAACAAAGGTTAACATTTGGCCATATTTGACCTAGATTTTTTTCCCCGCTTGGTAACAAGGGAAACAAAGCATTGTGATTGAGACTTCCTTTGAATCCCTTCTGCAAACTCCTGGCTTCCCCTTCCCCCTCCCTAGAAGTGGCAACCAGCTAGTCTAAGATTGTGTGTAGGTGATTACATTTTCACTAGTTTACAACAATGTACAAACAATCAACAAGGAAGAAAACCAACAACCTTAACTCACAGAGGCAGATGGAATGGGTTTTTATAAAGCCAGGTTGATTCAATTTAAAAGATTATCTTTAATTCTGACAGTAGGACTTTCTGACTTTATATTAAAATGTCCTTCCAAGTATAAAATGGTGGTGATGGTGACAGATAGCTACTTTTTAAATGTTTCCTTTGACAGAAGAAAAAAACCAATCATGGGAGGATGGAAAAATAACTTGTGGCATGTTTATGCAGTGGTGGAAATGAATGAAACTGAGCTATATGTATCAACATGGATACTTCTCAAAGTCAATGTCAAATGAACAAAAGCCAGCTGGTGAAGGATTAGGATTAGGATGCTATTTACATTTAAAACAACAAAACAATATTATATATTTAGGGCAGTGTTCTTCAAAATTTTGGGGCCACAATGTGCTACATAATTTCTTATATATAATTTCTTATATAGCACATTGACATTTTACATCCCAACTCAGTACACATATACACAGTACACATATACACAGATGTAAAAATTGAATAAAAAATTCACAAAACAATGCTTACCTTACTATG
>NW_007728727.1:65506-67337 GCF_000696425.1 Galeopterus variegatus | reverse complement strand
ATAATTTCTTATATAGCACATTGACATTTTACATCCCAACTCAGTACACATATACACAGTACACATATACACAGATGTAAAAATTGAATAAAAAATTCACAAAACAATGCTTACCTTACTATGTATAATATACTCTGATTATTTGTTTTTATCCTATCCTATCCTTATTTTTTAAATGCTGGTTGGGTCCTTTAAATTGATTTTACGACCTACTAAAGGGTTGCAATCAGCAGTTTGAAAAATACTGGTTTAAGATTTGACACCATGTTGTAAAAATATGACCACACATGAGAAAGAGACATATTCTGGAGGAAAGGAGGAAGAGATATGGGGGGAAGTATACAGGGCTACAATTTTCTTTCTAATGCTTTGTTTCCACAATTGGAAGATGGTTATGTGGGAGTTTGTGATATTACTGTTTTTAAAATCAACTTTATTGAGGTATAATTTATATACGATAGAATGTACCTATTTTAAGTGTACAGTTCAATGAATTTTGAACAATGAATACTTCCATGTAACAACCATCCCAATAAGATATAGAACATTCCATCACTCCAAAAAAGATCCTTCATGTCCCTTTGCACTCAGTCTTCCTCTGGCTTCCAGTCCCCAGTCACAGGAAACCACTGATTTGATTTCTGTCATTACAGGTAATATTTGCAGTTTAGATAAATGGGATCATGCAGAGTGGGCAACTTTTGTGTCTGGTTTCTTTCACTCAGCATAATGCTTTAATGATTCATTCGTGTTGTCTGTGTCAGTAGTCCATTCCTTTTTATTTCTGAGTAGTAGTCATCGTGTGGATAGATAAGAATATGTTTATCCTTTTGGTGGGCGTTTGGGTGCTTTCCAAATTTTGGGTGATTTTGGATTATCTATCATTTTTATACCTGAGATGATTTATCAAAAACAAATACACAATTTGAGATAGTTTCCAAAACAGAAAAAGAAAAGGGAAAGAGAAATACACCAAAAACAAACAAAAAAATACATTCTGTGAGAGCCTCATCCCCACCACAATTTTTCTGGCAATTTTTCTGGTGTCAAACCCCACAAGTCAAGGTTCCTTGCCAGCACTCTGGAAAACCGCTGAATGCTGTCCACAGCGGAAGTTGATGATCAGCCTCTGGGCAGAGAAACTAGTGGTCCCAAGAGACCATCTTGGTTTCTGTACTGACCTGGCTTTTTCACCCAGGAAATATCGATCAAAATAAAGGGGCTGTTTGCTCAGCTTAGAAAACATTCTTCGGATCTCAGATTTGTCAGGCCTGGAATGCTCAGCCCTCCCCTTGCTGAGCATCCAAGCCCCACATTGGTGGTTTCTGGAATAAGTGTCTTCCACCATCCTTTCCATCTGCCCACACACTGGCCTTCACCCAGCCCAGCAGGGAAGCTACTCCAGATTTCAGGGCCCTCCAGAGCCAAGAACAGGCTTCCAGGGCCTGCCGCAGAGCAAATTGTCTTTTCTGCTATGACTGTTCAACCCTCATCTCCTCTTTACTGCCCTGAAATTTGAGTAAAGTCATGGCCTTAGAACCAGTTGGCCAATCCTAGGAGGCCAGAAGGGTTGTGAGTGGGCCCAGGGTAGACAGCTCTGAGCTGTTGGCTGCCCCCTCCCTGGCTTAACCTGGAAAGGCCATTCTCTGCCACTTCCAAGTCTTGTCTGGCTGCATTTGCCTTGGCTGGGTGCTTGTCTGTTACTTGGAATCAGATTACGGGGATCCGTCTCCAGCTCTGTCTCCTTAGTGACTGGGTGGCCTTGGGCAAGTGACTGGACATCTCTGAGCCTCAGTTCTGTCATCTGTAGAAATAGTACAGGATTGAACGA
>NW_007728727.1:63454-64747 GCF_000696425.1 Galeopterus variegatus | reverse complement strand
GTGACTGGACATCTCTGAGCCTCAGTTCTGTCATCTGTAGAAATAGTACAGGATTGAACGAGATAATGTATGTGGGGTACTTAGCATAGTACTGACACATAATGTGGGACTGTGTATTAGTCCTTACTGGGTGATTTATAAAGAAAAACGAAATTCATCATTTATAGTTTCTGAGGTTGGGAAGTCCAAAGTCCATCTGGTGGTGGCAACAGTGACCCAGGGGTCTCACATTGCAAGATGGAGGTAAGCAGAGAGAGAGACAGATTTTCCTTTTAAAGCCCTCAGAACCACACTATTGGCCACCATTTTTTTTTTTTTTTTTTAAAGATGACTGGTATGGGGATCTTAACACTTGACTTGGAGCCATGGGCCGGCCCCACTGACCACTATTTTTAATCCATTTTCTACTGCATAGGTCCTACAATCCAATCACTTCTTCAAGGCTCCACTTTTCAATTACCATAATAGGATTTCCTACCCTCTTAACGGTCACAGTGGGGGCCAAGTTTCTAATACATAAAACTTGGGGGACACATTTCAAGCCTGAGTGAATTCTGGGGGCACACAATTCAATCCACTACATTCCACCCTGGCCCCTGAAAACTCGTGTCTTTTCACATGCAAATACATTAATTTCGTCCCCAAAGTCTTAACTTGTTTCAACTCAAAAGTCCAAAGTTCAAAGTCCCATCTGTGGAGTCATAAGTTAATCACTTCCAAGATACAGTGGTGGGACAAACACAGGGTACATATTACCATTCCAAAAGGGAGAAATAGGTGAAAAGAAAGGGGTAACAAGTCCCAAACAAGTCTGAAACCCAGCAGGACAGGCATTAAATCTCAAAAGTGGTGAATCATGTACCTTGACTCCATGTTCAACGTTCTCTGCACACTGGTGCAGGGGTTGGGTCCCCATGTCCTTGGGCAACTCCGCTCCTATGGCTTTCCTGGTCTCAGGCCATACTTCAACTCTTGCAGGCTGGGGTTACACTCTGGTAGCTCCACAACTATGGGGTCTCCATGGTGGTCCCACTCCCACAGCTCCACTAGGCATGGCACTGATGTTTCTCTGCTGCAACTCTGACCCCATGTTTCCACTCAGCATTGCTCTAGTGAAGGCTGTCTGCGGTGACTTCACCTGTGTGACCCATCTCTTCCTGGGCCCCTAGTCTTTTCCACACATCCTTTGAAATTGTGGTGGAGGCTCCCAAACCTCCACAGCTCTGGTATTCTGCATGCCTGCAGACCTAACACTACATGGACACCACCAAGGCTTCCTCTGGCTTGTATTTT
>NW_007728727.1:62282-62991 GCF_000696425.1 Galeopterus variegatus | reverse complement strand
CTTTTTGAGGGTGCCTCAGGCTTGTTCCAAGACCATTTTGTCTCCCTAGTCCTTTGGGCCTAAAATAGAAGGGTCCCAGAGGCTTCTGTTATGCCCACATGGCCTTTCCCTCCTTCTCTTGATAATCCCGTTCTTTTGTGTTAATCTTAGTACCATTGAATTTTCCTTCTGAAAATGCTCTCTGCTTCTTTACCAGAAGGCCAGGCTGTAAAATTTCCAAATATTTACACTCTGCTTTCCTTTTATTTTTTATCTTTTTCATGACCGGTACGGGATCGCCCAACCGCGCTCAGCCAGTGAGTGCACTGGCCATACCTGTATAGGATCCGAACCCGCGGCGGGAGCGCCGCTGCACTCCCAAGTGCAGCACTCGTGCGCCACGGGGCCGGCCCTGCTTTCCTTTTATTTATTTATTTATTTTTTTTCCTTTTTGTCTTTTT
The DNA here is from genome assembly GCF_000696425.1 of Galeopterus variegatus. Taxonomy (NCBI): domain Eukaryota; kingdom Metazoa; phylum Chordata; class Mammalia; order Dermoptera; family Cynocephalidae; genus Galeopterus; species Galeopterus variegatus. The sequence continues at coordinate 62,551 of NW_007728727.1, read as the reverse complement.
TACTGACCGGTAACGGGATCTACCGGGGACCAGCAACAGGATCACAACCCTCGGTGTTGCGCCCGCACCGCGCTCAGCCAGTGAACGGGAACCAGTCTCCACATGGGATCCGAACCCTCGGCGGGAGCGCCGCCACACTCCCAAGCGGCATACTCTCCAGTGCGCCACCGGGCCAGCCGTCTGCTTTCCTTTTAAATTCTGGCTTTACTATAGATGCAAAAATCCTCAATAAAATATTAGCGAACAGAATACAACAACACATATGTAAA
>NW_007728727.1:59621-61792 GCF_000696425.1 Galeopterus variegatus | reverse complement strand
TGCCACCATAACTCAGCATAGGCCATGCAGTAGCCACGCAGCTTCCTTAATGCTTTGCTGCTTAGAAATTTCTTCCACCAAACATTCTGGTTCACAACTCGTAAGTTCCAACTTCCACAAAGTCCTAGGCCATGAACACAACACAGTCAAGTTCCTTTCCAGTTCACAGCAAGGGTGATCTTTGCCCCAGTTTCTGAAAAACTCCTTATTTCTATCTGAGACCTCCTTAGAATGGTCTTTACAGTCCATATTTCTATCATCATTCTACTCGCCACTACGTAACCAGTCTCTAAGACATTCCCTGGTTTTGTCTTCTAAATTTTCACTAGCATCTAGGCTTTTTCTAGCCTGTTCCTCCAAATTCCTCCAGCCTCTCCTTAACACCCAGTTCCAAAGCTGCTTCCACATTTTCAAGTATTTGCTATAAGCAACACCCCACTTCTCTGGTACCAATTTTCTGTATTAGTTCATTTCCATTGCTTGTAACAAAATACTTGGAACTGGGTAATTTATAAAGAAAACAAAATTTATTCCTTACAGTTTCTGAGGCTGGCAAGTCCAAAGTCCAGGGAACACATCTGGTGAGAGTCTTGGTGGTGGCGACAGTGACCCAGGGGTCTCACATTGCAAGATGGTGGAAGCAGAGAGAGCAGAGAGACAGACTCTCCTGTTCTTTTAAAGCCCTCGGAACCACGCCCCTGATCACCATTTTTAATCCATTCACTACTGCCTGGTCCTATAACCCAATCACCTCTTCAAGGCTCCACCTTTCAATTACCATAATAGGATTTCCCAGGCTAAGTTTCTAATACATAAAACTAGGGGGACACAATTCAAGGTTCAGGGAGTTTTGGGGGGACACAATTCAATCCACTACAAACTGCATTTTCCAAAATTTGCCATGACAATATTTCTGGTTCCACATGTTCTTCCAGAACCTTTCAACTCCCTGAGCAAGAGATAAAATCTATAGCCCCTCCTCCCCCTGTCTGTGCGACCGTGGCTACAGCAGGAGTGATGCTATGTGGTGTCCCAGACTTGGTCTCAAAAGGTAATATAGCTGCCTTTTGGCTCTCTCTTTCCCTGGGGACTCTATCTCTTGGAACCACTGTGCTGTGAGGAAGCCAAGACCACAGGAAGAGGGTCTGCATTGGTGTTCTGGACACAGCCCCAGCTGAGGTCTCCATTAACAGCCAGAATCAACTGTTGGACCCAAGAGTGCAGAATTTGCAGATGATTCTAGCACTTGAGTGATCCTTCAGCCAGCCTAGCAGATGCCGGGTAGAGCAGATGAGCTGTTCCCACAGAGTCCTGCCTGAATTACAGATTTGTGAGCTAAATAAATAATCATTATTGTTTCAAGGCACTAAGTTTCCTGGTGTTTGGTTACGCGGAATAGATAACTAGACCACACAAAAGCCACAGTCAACTTTGGTGTATCGCTCAATGCCTCTCTTTTGCTTAAACGTCACACTCCTCATCCAACGCCAAATCCAAATACATTCCAAATCCAACCCTTCAAGTCCAAGCGACCATCATCTCTTGCCAGGAAGACTAAGGTAAACTATTTCAACTCATGCCTTCCTCCTGTCTCTTCTCCTGACAGTTCAGAATGATCTCTTAGAAACAGAAGCATGACATCATTTCTTGCTCCCAAGCTCCAATGGCTTGTCGTCAAACTTGGAATAAATCCAAACCCCTGACTGTGGCCTACAAACAGGAAGTTGGCACTCCAAGAAGAAAAAAAAATAAAAGCCCTGATTTATAGTGTTTGCCAGTTGTCATGGTGTAAATGCTTCCATCACAGTCAATTTCAGGCTCCCAATGCAACATCATCCAGCTCCTGGGAGTTGGGATGAGCTACTCCTGCACCCCATGGCTGCAAGGCCCACATAACTTTCCCCTTCTTCCCTTCTCCAGCTTCCCCTTCTTTCCTTCTCCAGCCTCTGACTCTACCACCTTCCCTCTGTTCATCGCTGTGCTTCAAACACCCTAGGGATGTCCCATCGTAGAGCTGTTCCTGGAACAGAAATGCTGTTCCCCAGATATCTGCTCCCTCACTCCATTCAGGTCTCTGCTCAACTGTCAGAGTGGCCTTCCCTGACCACCCTGTCTAAAATACCTCCCTTTCTCCAACCCTTCCATCATGTTTTCTCCTCTTCCCATTTTTC
>NW_007728727.1:57411-59198 GCF_000696425.1 Galeopterus variegatus | reverse complement strand
CTTCCCCTTCTTTCCTTCTCCAGCCTCTGACTCTACCACCTTCCCTCTGTTCATCGCTGTGCTTCAAACACCCTAGGGATGTCCCATCGTAGAGCTGTTCCTGGAACAGAAATGCTGTTCCCCAGATATCTGCTCCCTCACTCCATTCAGGTCTCTGCTCAACTGTCAGAGTGGCCTTCCCTGACCACCCTGTCTAAAATACCTCCCTTTCTCCAACCCTTCCATCATGTTTTCTCCTCTTCCCATTTTTCTGTTTTTCTCCATGTCACTCTTCACTACCTGACATTGTGTTATGTCTTTACTTTTCTGCCTATTTTCTGTTTCCCTGCAGGCAGGGATTTTTGTCTGCTTGGTTCTCTGCTGTGGTTCCAGTGCCTGGACCAGCTCCTGGCTCATACAAGGTGCTCAGCAAAAATTTGTTGAATAAGCTAACAAATTGAAGTTATTAATATTATAGTTGCAAAGTGAGGATAATAATAGTTGGGGAGGAGGATTCAATAAAATGATGCAGGTAAATGCTTTACACAGCACTTGGCTCCAAGCAGGTGTGCATCATAAGGCTGCTATTTGCCTTTAAAATATTAAATTAAAAAGTAAATCATTTCTTTAAACCAGGGGTTTTCAGACTAAGCTCCTGGGACCACTAAATGTTTTTGTAAATAAAGTTTTATTAGAACACAGCCACAGTCACTCCTTTACATATTGTCTATGGCTGCTTTCATGTTACACTGTAACTTGTCTGTGTCACAGGCCTGGTGGGGCCAGGGTTGTGAGTCTGTTCCTGTGAGGAGCAATGACCATCTGTGGTGCATCCCCCCAGGGCAGAGCAGGCCACTGCCTGACCTGACAGTGTCCTTCATGCAGGATAAGAAAACAGCCCAGGGCCTGGGACATTCTCTCTTTGGCCTTGCTGCTTTATAAACTGAGGAAGAGAGAGCACCCAAGGGATATGTGGGGTTGGAAAAATCTTGGTTATTTTGATGTTAGAGTCAGGGTGGGGAACAAATGCTCTTTATTGATTTTATTTTCCAAAGTCCAAAATCAGCATTGCAGCATCTCCAAGGGAAGTAAAAATTAAGAGAATAACCATCTCCCTCACCCCAACCACTACCCATACTCTTATTCTGTTCTTTGTTTGTTTGTTTTGTGATTATGTTTAAAACTAAAAACAAAGTCCCGATCTTTTAGTGATAGCTGCTCAAATATTTATGGATAAAACGACGTGATATCTGCGATTTGCTTCAAAGTAACCTGTTGCAAATTTGGTTCTCCAGAGGCAGGTGCTGAGATGAAGTTTGAAGTGCAAGATGTTTGCATGGCTTTGAAAATACACAATGATTTATTTACTGTTCAGTGCAAAAAGGCAAGTTGCAGAGCAGTATAAAATAATAATAAAAAAAGATATTATATATCCTTGTCTGTGCATAGAAAATTTCTGGAAAGATATGTAAGAAATCATCAATACTGGGGAGTGGGGTTGGGTGGAAGTGGGTGTCTACATTCCTCTTGTTATCCTTCTGTACTGTTTGAATTTTTAAAGTACTTACATAACAATATTTCAGGTTAAAATTTTGGTCACGTTTGTTATCTACCTTTTAAAGATATTTAGCAGCAATGAACATTGGGGAACAGGTATACCTTCGACTTGATGATTTCCATTCCTCTGGGCATATTCCCAGCAGTGGAATAGCTGGGTCATATGGCAGCTCTATCTGGAATTGTTTGTGGAACCTCCATACCATTTTCCATAGAGGCTGCACCATTTGGCAGTCCTACCAACAATGTAT
>NW_007728727.1:57011-57395 GCF_000696425.1 Galeopterus variegatus | reverse complement strand
GTTTCAGGGTGTATATTTAATTCTTTAATCCATTTTGAGTTGATTTTAGTATGTGGTGAGAAGTATGTGTCTAGTTTCATTCTCCTGCATATGGATATCCAGTGATCTCAGGACGATTTGCTGAAGAGGCAATCTCTTCCCCAGTGTATAGGCTTGGTGACTTTGTCAAAAATCAGATGGCTGTCAGTGTGTGGGTTGATTTCTGGATTCTCTGTTCTATTCCATTGATCAGTGTGTCTGTTTTTATGCTAGTACCATGCTATTTTAGTTATTATAGCTTTGTAGTATAGTTTAAAGTCAGGTAGTGTTATGCCTTCAGTTTTATTTTTTTTGCTCAGAATTGCTTTGGCTATGTGTGGTCCTTTGTTATTCCATATAAATGTC
>NW_007728727.1:54236-55363 GCF_000696425.1 Galeopterus variegatus | reverse complement strand
CAAGTGAACAGATATGAGGTTGTTGGGAGGCAGGAGGGAGAGGGAGGAGGGAGGGAGGTTTTGGTAATGGCCACAATAATCAACTACATTGTATATTGAGAAAATAAGAATTAAAAAAAAAAGAAATAAAAAATTAAAATATTTAGCAGTTTACTGTCCATTTTTAAATAGTGCAAATGATATTTGTGCTATGGGCTAAATTGTGTTCTCTCATAATTCATATGTTGAAGTCCTAACCCTTCCCCACCCCCACCCCCACCTTGGAATGTGATTGTCTTTGGAGCTAAGGCCTTTAAAGAAGTAATTAAGTTAAAATGAGGTCATTAAGGTGGGCCCTAATCCAATATGAGTGATATCCTTATAAGCAGAGGAGATTAGGACACAGACAACACACGTAGAAGAAGACACCAGGAGATGATGGCTACCTACATGCCAAGGAAAGAGGCCTCAGAATGAAATCAACTCTGCACACCTCGATGCAGGAAACAAACCCAGAACTGTGAGGAAACAAATTTCTGTTTAAGCCACCTAGTCTGTGGTACTTTGTTACTAGGAAGCTTATACAACAGGCTAAATATTTGAAAAATATAGAAACGTGGGAAGGATAAAATCACACATAATTCCACTATCCAGAAAAACCCACAGGAAGATGCTGCTTCTGGCTTGGAATGAGAAACAAGGGGTTTTGAGCCTATTCTTGTGTTTTCGGCTTGTTGCCTTTAGAAAGCTGGGGAGAGATTTTGCAGCTAGAGCCTGCTTCAACACAAGCTAGATGGCATTTGACCTTTTCAAATTGCTGTGGGCTTTCAATTAACATGAAATGCTTTCCTCTATAAGGTCATAAAATTTCACACCAGAGATTTTGAGGATAACATGATTTAGAGCAGGGGTTGGTAAACTTATTCTATAAAGATCCAGATAATAAATATTTTTGACTTTGCAGGCCAAATGTCTCCATCGTGAATTCTCAACTGTCAGTGTAACATAAAAGCAGCCATAGACAACATGTAAATGAGTGAGTGTGGCTGTGTTCTAATAAAACTTTATTTACAAAAACATGTGGCCGGCCCAGGGGCCTAGTCTGACAACCTCTGTTTTAAAGAAGTAACTTACTAGGGCTGGCCTGT
>NW_007728727.1:45703-53280 GCF_000696425.1 Galeopterus variegatus | reverse complement strand
AAAAAAAAAAAAAGAAGTAACTTCCTTTCTAATTTAACTTAATATTTTAATTAGAAGCAATGATTACCTTAAGAAGAAAGTCTCAGTTGGTGATAATACATCTTTAATAGTGTCTTAACCCTAGTGATCTTTTTTTTTTTTTAACAAAGAGAACATAGACCTCAGTTCCGGTTTTTAGGACATGTGAAAATATCTAGTTAGAATTCAAGGAAATTAACAGTTATCTTCTATTCAGGGCAAGTGACACTGGTTTTCCATTTATGAAAATTTTCTTTTTAAAATAGATTTTAAATGCAACCATTGTTAAGTTGGTTAAAAATGTTAAATATGTAATAACACAGAGAGTATAAAGTGAGGGCAAAATTGTGAAGAAGTTTAGAAAGCACTGACCTTTGGAATACCTGGCACTTTTAATGTTATTTTTACTTTTAAATTTCTATCTTTTAATGTGATATTCTGACTAGGTAATATGTACATGTTTTAAAAGTTAAAAATATATGAAAAGAATTTTATCTCCCTCCCACTCTTGTCCCTGAGCACCTGTTATGTGCCAGCCCTGTTATGAACAACTTCATTAATTTCTTGGGTATTCTTTCAGAGTCGTTTTATTGACAAACAGATACAAATTACATTCTTTACTTTTTTTTTCAATTAACAGCATATTCTGGAGATTTTTTTCCATATCAGTGCACAGAGGGTCTTAATTCTTCTACATGACTGTGTAGTATTTCATTGTGTGGCCATAATTTGTTTTATTTAACCAGCCTCCCTGATAGATGTTTAGGTTGATAACTGGCACTTTGAAAGGGGTGAAATCAAAAATTCCCAGGGTCCCTGGACACTCTCATATGCTGAGAACACAGGCTCTTTCCCCTTTTCTATTCTACTATCTCAGAGTATTGGCTGTCTCAGGGTCACAAGACCGGTGCCGCAGCTCCAGACATCACAGATAGTCCCAACAATGTTCAGTTGAAGAAGGGAGGAGGCACTTTATTTATTTATTTATTTATTTTGGTGGCTGGCCAGTGCAGGCATCCAAACCCTTGATCTTGATGTCATAACACCATGCTCTAATCAGCTGAGCTAATCAGCCAGCTCAAAGGAGGCACTTTAAAACATACCTGTTGTGCTGATAACAACAAGGTCAAGGGTTTGAATCCCCTTACCAGCCAGCTGCCAAAAAAAACCCCCAAAACCTTGTCTTATTTTTTTAAAGATAGGAACACTATTTTAAAAACCTCTTAGAAGACTTCCCTTCAGGCCCCATCAGTCAAGAAGGACCCAGTGCAGGGAAGTATGGATTTTCAGCTTCCATACTGAGAGTCAGGCTCTGCCAGCGAGGGAGAAGTAAGGTGGACAGAATATTAGGAATGGCTGTTGTGTGGCCGCTAACCAACAGTGTCTCTCACAATAGCTCAGCTTCCATACTGAGAGTCAGGCTCTGCCAGCGAGGGAGAAGTAAGGTGGACAGAATATTGGGAATGGCTGTTGTGTGGCCGCTAACCAACAGTGTCTCTCACAATAGCACTGGCTCTGCTGCTTTCTAGCTATATGACTTGGGTCTCTCTTAACCTCAGTTTCTTTCTCTGTAAATTGGAATAATAGCGGCACCTACTTTGGTGGGGGAGGGGAAATTGGGTTTAATAGGGGAACGTAGGCAGAGGGTTGAGAGTTTGCCTGGCAGCAGCAAGAGTTCAGTAAATGGTTGTTATGGTGACTATGTTGTTCTCAGAATGATAAAGGGAACCTCAGTGCAACATAATGTAAGAGCAATGGACTTTGAACCAAGGGCTTTCATGCAAATGTCAGATCATCCATTAGGTTGGACACATTAAACTTCTCAGCCTTAGTTTTCTCTATCTGTAAAATGGGGACAAGGTCCAAATGAGATTATATATAATAGCTCCTATTCAGGACCTCTTTATTTTTCCATTCAAAAAATATTGATTGAGAACCTGTTATGAGCCAAGCACCCCCCACCCCCTGTCTGTCTAAAAAAAAAAGTTAAAAAAATCACTGCCCTTATGAAGCAGTGGGGGGAGGTAGGGGACATACAATAAAAAAGACAAATAAGTAAACTATGTGATATAATGGAGAAAGGAAATAGGAAATTGGAACTGTTATTTGCAAGAACCAGAAAACTCAACTCCAAGCGGCTTAATCAAAAAAGTTAATTGATTGACTAATGTGAGTAAAAAGTACACATGTAATAAATACCATCCAGGTGTGGCCTGATCCAGGAGCTCCAATGATGCTTTCAGGGCTGGTCTCACTGTGTCTCTCTCCTCTCATCACTCTCATCACTCTCCTCTCATCACTCAGTTCAGCTTCCCATTGTGCTAACTCCACTCTCTCAATCAGATCTTCCCCTCCGGGTGGAAAGATGGCTGCCAGCTGCTCCCACCCTCACATCCTCCCAATCCCCCAGTCCCCCACCCCCCAACCTCAAGACCAGCAGAGAAGCGAGCTAGTGTCTTTTCCCCAACAGATGCAGCAAAAAAGTCCATCTGTTGGTCAAGTGACTCCAGCCTGACTCTCAGTGGTCCAAAAAGCTGGCAATCATTGTGGCCAGAGGCCTGTGAGGCTCTGGTTGGCCAGGACTGAGTAGCGTGACCACACTGGGCACTGGAGGTGGAACTGCCATCACCCATACCAGATGAGCCAGCAGTGGGGGAAGGGGTGTCCTCAGGAAAATCGAGGTGTTGTTACTTGAAGAAAGGAGAAAAGATAGGGTGGGTGGGTAGAGAAACAGAAAGGTGGGTGGTTTATGGCAGCTGAATTTGAAGGGAGTCATTGGCCTCTTTGAGTTCTAACTTGGCTATCCTGGGTTGCATCAGAAAATTATTTCAGAAAATTGTTCAGCAGGTCTGGCCTGGTGTCTCCTGCCAGAAAACTGCGTCTGTCAGGATGTAAAGGCCCAGCTGCCTAATGAATGGACCTGGCAGGAAGGTGGGCAAGCATGAGTAGAACAGGTGTCCCTTGAACTCAGGGCAGTGGGGAGGGAAGAAGACAGGACTGGTGTCCAGTAGCTCATACTGCTCCTGTTCTCACTGACCTCAGGCTGATCCGACATTGATGGATTTTTTCTTTCTTTTTTTTTTTTTAAAAGATGACCGGTAAGGGGATCTTAACCCTTGACTTGGTGTTGTCAGCACCACGCTCTCCCAAGTGAGCTAACCAGCCATCCCTACATGGGATCCAAACCCGTGGCCTTGGTGTTATCAGCACCACACTCTCCCAAGAGAGCCACGGGCTGGCCCTCATTGATGGATTCTCTAGGTTACCACAGAACACGGGTGGAAGGTCTCTGACAAGTGATAGAGAGAAGATGAGGGCTGAATTCCAGGGGCGTGCGCAGGGCAGCAGCACACTGCAGGAGTCAGCCTGGAAACTATTTCCTCTGTGGAAGACTTGAGAACTTTCCTCTGCAACTCCCAGATTACACATTTCTCCTCCATGCCATCCCTGGTGCATAAACCATAATAAATTAAAATAAAATGACAAAATAAGATAATAAAATAAAATGAAGGATGCACACCATAGAATTAATTTTGGTTGCATAGAACAGAGATTCAAGCACATATTGGTTTGTTTTTCTCTCACATTAAAATAAGTTGATGTGGGCATCTCAGGGCTTATGTGAGAGAGCCACAAGTCATCAGGGACCAACTTCTCTAACTTTTCCCTCTGCCTTCTTCTGGGTTTTCTTATGTTCTTAAGGTTGCTGGAAAGTTTACTCCACCCACTCTAGAGAGGAACTGCAGTCACAAAGCAAAGGGCTCGGATGTGTGACTTTATTAAGGGAGGAATGGAAGAATTCTAGTCCACCACAAGGACCAAGACAAAGTGTTAACGCTTCATTTTAATAGCCCTCACTTCCCATCTTAGTGCCTTGCGTCATGCAGGTGTGCGATAAATGTTGCTGACTGAATTATGTCTTCCTGGCTGCTCCAACACAGCAGCAACTTCCTGCTTGCGTGGAAAATTGAACATGCTACAATCACGTGAGCTTAAGATTTATTGTACACTTGACTTCAAGCAAACAATGCTTAGAGAAGCATCTCGCAAGTATCTTTTAACTTTATTTAAAAATTTTTTAATTGTGGCTAAACATCTTATTATTTGATAATGATTTTAAGTATCAGGGACCTGAGGCCCAGAGAGGTTAAGTGAGTTGCCCAAAGTCACACAGTAAGTGGTAGATTGAAGACCTGAACCCTCATCTGCCTGACTCTAAGGACCCTTTTCTTAACTATTAGGTGATCTTGCTTCCTTGATTCTCAAAAAACTATATCAGGATATATACACTATAATGTTCATTGCAGCGTCACCAGAGCTAATGATTATGGTGGGCTGATTTTGTGCCCAACTCCATTCTAAGAACTTTATGTGAATCATCCCAGGTAATCCTCACAAATAGTCCTATGAAGTAAGTACTATAATTATCCCAGTTTACGGATGTGGAAGCAGAGTCACAGGGAAGTTAAGTGGGAAGCCCTTGTGGGCTGAGTTAGGATTCAAACCTGGGCAGTGGGGCTGCAGAGCCTGTTCCAGATGCTGTCCGTGTTTCTCTCATATCCTTTCAGCAATTGCCTTTCCGTGCAAGCTGACCTGATGGCTCACGCCTGGGAGTGAGTGCCTCCTTCAATTTTGCACCCAAGGCATTGCAACACCCATACTTGGCTCTGTCCAGCAGGCCAAATCAAAAGTGCCAGGGAGTTAGCTTCACCTGGGAACATCCTTCAACCAATGACTGACAAGAGTTGGTGGATAAATACCCCAGCTCCCTTGCCCCTCAGATGGGGGAACTCTGAGGTGCGTTCTGCACAGTCCCTGGCATTCATTCCCCAGCAGGATGGAGGCTCAGTTGCCTGTACTAATAATTTGCTTGATAAAATATACCCTTTTAAAATTAACTTCCTTCCCTTTCCTGTCTCCCTTCCCCACTTCTCTCCTGATGTTTCCTGGAATCACTTTCCAAATAAACAATTTGCAGTAGAATCCTTGTCTCTGAGTCTGTTTTGAAGTGAACTCACATTAAGTCAGAACCTAAAGTCACAACCATTACACATACTGCCTATATATATCCATGTTGTTTGTAACTGCAAACAAAATAAGCAACTTAGAAAAAACCTGGAAGTCATTTAAATGGGGAACTGACTAAATAAATCTTTTGTGTGCAGGTGTCTAAGTTGTTGTATAAGCATGAATGTGTGCATGGTTGTAAGGTTGTGTGGGCATAGGCCTCTCTGATGGGCCACTTCCACATCATAAAAACTTGCTTAAAAGTTCAAGGTCATCCAGTCAAGCCAAGAGTAGGCAAACTCTGAAGAGTGCACTGATCTCTCTTCCCAAACAGCCTAACAGGAAGGGCATTTATTGATAGGATCAACACAAAGGAATTTGCCATTTGTTCTGAATTATCAGGTTCAAGACAGCCTCCAGCATCACCTCAAGCTGTGGGTTTTCTGTTCTTGTGTTTTTTTTGGTGGGGGAGGGCTTCCTTCAGAGGCCTGTGGCTGGGAAGAAGCGTGTGGAGGAAAGAAGCTGATGTTGCTTAAACTTGTAGGGCTCTTGTCAACCTAAATTTTATGTATATATATATATATATAAATATATACAAGTTTACAGAAAGATTGGTATTATCTTTCTCTCTATTTTATTTTTTTTGGTGGCTGGTGGTACAGGGATCCGAACTCATGACATTGGTGTTATAACACCGTGCTCTAACCAACTGTACTAACTGGCCAGCGCCTTGTATTATCTTTCAATTCTATTTTTCCACAAACTTTCTGAAGTACCCTTGTATGTGTGTGTGTATGTGTGTTTTACCAAGTTACTTAGCCTGGATAACCCAAAGAGATTACAATCCCAGCTTGAGGCCCAGGATCAGGCCTTGGTCAGGCCTGGGATCTTAAATGTCAGCTGAACTGGCCCTTTCATCTCCTATTAATAGAGCTCTTTCTCTACCCCAAGCCATTTATGGACATTATTTCATCTAATCTTTACCGTAACCTTATGAAGTATAAGCACTGTTATGATCCCCATTTTACAGATGAGGAAAATGAGGTCCCGAGAGGAGAAGTGACTTGCCCAAGGTCACCCAGCATTAGATGCTTGGCAGAGCTGAGATTTGAAGCAACACCTGCCTTTCTCCATAGCCCTCAGCCCTTCCTGGCAGCTTGGGGTGGGCTTGTTAGATTTGCTGCATAATGAACAACCCTACCATCTCAGTGGCTTGCAAAAATAAACATTCATTTCTCACTCTTGTGGATGTCAGTAGCTGCAGCTGTGGTTCCATTGGCCTCTGCTCAATATGTCTTTTCACACTGGGGCCTGTGGGACATGCCCATCCATTCATGGCAGAGGGAAATGCAAGAAAGCAGGAGAAAACTCTAGCAATGCCTCCTAAAGCTCTTGCTTGGCTGCGATGTCTATCACTCACATTCTATTGGCCAAAGCATGCCATATGGCAAGTCGGTGGGGGCACGGATGTGTAATCCTCTTTCCGGAGAAAGGGGAAGGAGAGAAAAACTGAGAACAACAATACACTCTACCATGCTTGGTTACACATACTTGCTTCTCTTCCATCTGTACTTAAAATACACCTGTCACCCCCTAGGAAGATGTCTCAATAAGTCACATCCAATCATGACAGAAGACTTGGAATCAAGGACCTGTGATGTTCTCTGCTTCCTTTGCTAAGACATCATTGACTTTGAGAGTCTTTTCTGTGGGACCTTGTACTGTCTGGGAGGAACAGAGTAAACTGTCACTGTTTCAGCCTCCCATGGGACAAGTCAGGGAAGGGAATTTCAGTAGCAGGAGAGCTAGGAGACCACCGAGGCCAGTCATAGCAAGAGATGATGGTTATGATGGTGATGATAATGACGATGTTAATAATAATAGCTGACAAATATTGTGCACATCCTATGGGTCAGGCAGGATGTTAAGAACTGTGTCCTATTTTATCATTACAACACCACCTTTTTATTATTTTATCCCATTTGTTAGAATTATGAACCCCTTTTACAGATATGGAGGCTGAGGCTTGGAGAGGTTACCCCTGACCGCAATTCACAGAATCACTTGCTTAATTACTGAGCTACCTCCTCATTACCTTAGATGGTGGTTTATGGTCCTGACATATTAACCCTTTAATCTCTACAATTTCCATCCCACTTCTAATGCCTTCAGCACCATCTGAAACAGTCCAATGCCTCCACCACCATGCTCTCCCTACACTCTCACTGATCTTTCCTTCCTCACTCCCTCAACCCACATCTTGTCACTATGAGCAATGGTTCTATATTAGTTTTAAAGCAAGTTTAGTTGCTTTAACAAAGAGATAGCAGCTAGTAGTAACCAAAATAATATAGAAGCTTATTTCTCTTTCATATAAAGGTACATATACGCAGACTGGGTTTATATGCTAGTTCCACAATCATCAGGTACCCAGGCTCCTTCCAACTTATTTTTCTGCTATCCTCAACATGTGTCTGCCTTCTGAAGATAAAAGATGGCTGCTATAGCACCTGCCATCATGTCTGCATTCCAGCCATGGAGAAGCTCATAAA
>NW_007728727.1:43995-44477 GCF_000696425.1 Galeopterus variegatus | reverse complement strand
TCTTAACCCTTGACTTGGTGTTGTCAGCACCACACTCTCCCAAGTGAGCCACAGACTGGCCCTGAAATATAAGCTTTTTGATGGCTTCCTTCTGACTACACTTGTTTCTGAGATGAATCCCTGTAAATGGTTTTCTTGTCTTGTCACTACACAGGGCTAGTTCCACAAGTGATGTGTTCAGATTGCTGTTCTGCTGCTTCCTGGCTGTGTGACCATGGACAAATGACTTCACTTCTCTGGGCTTCAGTTTTCTCCTCTGCAAAATGGAAGCAAGAATAGTGCTTACCTCATACAGTGTTGAGAGGAGTTGGAGGAGAAGGAGTGGGAAGTGTTTAGCCTGCAACCCAGCCCATGAGCACTCGACACAGTTCAAATGTGAACTGCTATTACTGTTCTCTGTGAATTTTTAAAAATAGAGTGTCTCCTCAAGCAATTAGAACAATGCTACCTATTAGAAATAGAATGCAAGCACATATAGAATT
>NW_007728727.1:40188-43983 GCF_000696425.1 Galeopterus variegatus | reverse complement strand
TTTTTTAATGCATAAGGCTTGTAAATCTGGCATGTATTTTACACATACAGCCCATCTCAATTTGGACCAGCCACATTTCAAGGGCTCAAAACCACAAGTGCAGAGTGGCTGCCCTATTGGACAGCATAAGAGATAACCCATCCTTCTCTGGTTTTGTCTCTGTGGATAGCCAAGGAAACATTATTATGCATCCAACTCTCTGGCCCCTTGGCTGAGTCTACCTTCTGGCAGCTGTCAGAATATTTATAGGTAACTGATCTTTAAAACACAGAAAGTGATACCATTTCCAGCCCCCACCTCCTTCCTTCAGTCTCAGGTTTACTGCCTCAACTATTGTTTTCTTGAGGCTCAGTGGGAAGAGTCTGGAAAGTAGCAGTAAAGTACATACGTAAATTCACAGAAAAAAGTCTGGAAGGATTTTTACCAAATTGTTCACAGTGGAAATTGGGGGTAATGTCAAAGCAGACTTTAGATTTATCAGTAATGCCCCGGTTTTTTCCATTGAGAACATATTCATGTATTACTTGCGTAAATGAAAGTCAATAAAGAGAGAGAGGGGGAGAAAGGTAAAGAAAAGAAAAGGAAAGTAACCATGATTTGGGGTAAATCCCCAAGAATTTGAACAGAAAACAGGGTGCGTGTGGGGATTACAGGGTGGATTCTGGTGTCAGCTGCCTGCATCTGCACCCCAGCGTCTACTAGCTGTGCGACCTTGGGCTAAGTTCTTACGCTCCTGGGCCTCGGCTTCTTCTTGCATAAGATGGGGGTGATAATAGGACCTGCATCACAGGATTGTCATGAGGATTAAATGAGTGAACATGTGTAAGGTGTTGGGGTGGCGTCTGGCACATAGCAAGTGCTCAGAAAATATCCGCTATAATAATTATAACGACTATTATTGTTGCTGTTATTGTTGGTTTTGGCGGGGAGAAGGTAGCGGGAAACTCCTTTTGTGAAAATACATTGGAGTTGAGAACTGGGAGACACAGATGCTGAGTGTGGATTACCTAATTTATGTGAACTTGGGCCTCAGTTCTTTTTTGTTTTTTGTTCTTTTTTGGTGGCTGGCCAGTAGCGGGATTCGAATCCTTGATCTTGGTGTTACAACACCATGCTCCAGCCAACTGAGCTAACTGGCCAGCCAACAACATACATTTTTGAATACTTACTATCACGTCAGAACTTTACATGTCTTATTTCATCAGATCTTTCAAAACCCTCTGAGGTAAATACTATTATTATTCTCATCTACAGATGAGGAGACTGAGGCCCAGAGAGCTAAAGCAGCTTGCCCAAGGCCACACAGCTTCTAAGTCCCAGTGGAGGGATTTGAACTCAGAGCCGTCTGCCTGAAGCAAGAGCCTGAGGTGATGCCCACTGCACAGCCCTGCCCCGTTTGTAAGGTCTTTCCCGGCTTTGCTGGTCCTGTTGCTGGCAGTTGTGTTGCATGCTGGAAGCTAGGAGTTCTGGGTGAGACTACTCATTCTGTTGAGCATTGGACCCCATGGTTTGCCTATCAGTTTTTTCATCTGTAAAATGGGGCCAAGAATAACACATTTGAGGTGCCCTGCTTTTGAGGTTTTCTTTCCGACTTTCTCCAGGGCTTCTTTTAGACCCTCCTTCCTCATTTTATTTTCTCTTTCCGAACACCTCACTCATGATCATGTGAAGATCACAGGATGCTGGTGGAAGGTCTTTGACGTGCTTAAACAGCACCACGTTTTTTAGCTATGTTATGTAGGAGGAAGCAGAGGGAAGTTGCAGGGAAGGAAATTTGAATCAATTAGAGGATGCAATTGGGGGCTTTGAAAGAACGGGTGATTTTTGCATACTGTTTCATGAGAGAACACACAGGGCACACACTTGTGTGTCCTCACATAGACATGCTGTGTGAGACGCCCCCGTGGCAGATGTTCCAGGAAAAACAAAACTGTTAAATTATCCAGCTGTTCTGTCTAAATATGTTGCACATCTGGTGGCCTGGAAATCTCTGGGTGACTTTTCACTTTATATTCACTGTCTTGCTGTCTGGACCCAACCTTGGGAGAAAAAGGGAGGAAAAAAGAGAGGAAAAGGGGAAGAATAGAGGCAAGGGGTTGGGGAGGTGAAAAAGCAGAAAGAGAGAGAGAGAGAGAGAGAGAGAGAGAGAGAGAGAGAGAGAGAGAGAGAGAGAGAGGAGACCCAGGTACAAAGAGAAATTGACATGAAGAAATAAACACAAAGAGAGGCAGAGAAAGATAAAGATAAATGCACAGAGAGAAGAGAGACAGAGACCCAGGGAAGAAGATAGACTTACACGGACAAAGTCAGTCTGACGCAACGTACAGTGTAAGAGAGAGAGACAGACAAAGATTGAGAACGAAAGACTCGCATACAGAAACGGAGACAAAGAAATACAGAGACACACACACAAATACTCTAAGAGACAGAGTCACATAAAGAGATGGGCTGCCACCCCACTGAGGAAGAGAGGGATGGAGAGAGAGACGAAGCGATTGAGACTGAGAGAAACAAACACACATACAGAGATATAAAGAGAGATATAAAAGAAAGAGACAGAGGAGACGGAGAAAGAAAAAGGCACAGAAATAGATGCACACAGAGATGGGAAATAAACTGTTCAAACAAAAAGAGTCATCAAGATTTTCCATTTTGCCAAAAGATCCTGAGAATCAGAATGTGTTAAGCCTTAATGCAGAACATTAATCTCTTCAGAGGAAAGAGTGGGCTTTAAAAAATGTTTTTAATATAAGCAATTGCTCCCCAAATAGAAAATTATTTTGTTCGTTTTTTTATTCTTTTCTCCTACAACATCAGAACTTTCTGAGCCGTACCAAAGACAGTATTTGGGTGTTGTTTATCTACTTCCTACAAACATCTAACATCAGCAATTTCAAAAGGAGAAAAAAAGTTTCCAGATGAGAATGAGGCCTCTTGATGAATGCTGTGGGGCACAGAGCAGACTGCCCTGTAGAAAGTGCTAGAACAGGGAAGGAAATCCCCTTGCCTCTCTTATGCTGATGGTGATCAGTAGTGGCTGCCCAGGTGCTGTGTGAGGAGAAATGAGGCCACGTCTCAAGAGAAAGACTACTGTGATCCATTACTGATGTCTGCCATGATCCTGGAAGGGGGAAGTCATGGTGGGTTTGCCACGTATTTGCTATTCCTGTAGCAGAATATAGAACATGCCTGGGACAAGACTATAAATGGAGGCCCACATACTATATGCCTAAACATATAAAAATGAGAAAAGTTAGAAACCAAGTTATACCCATGACCCCAGCAGCCTGCCTCCTGGGATTTCCCTGGCAGCCCACAGGCTAAAAGAGCTGAGCCGTTCCCTGGGCCACTCTCGGCATCTGCAATCCTGAGTGGTAGCTGGTATATGCTACTAGGCAGGGCAGGGTGGACACTGGGTCCAGGTCTGGGATGCCCAGGTGGTAACTGGACCTGCAGGAACCTGCGATGGGGACTCACCCAGGCAATCTAACTCAGGGTTTTCAGGCAGTGCTAAATTACACCGTCTGAGGGGAGGAGAGGGAGGCAGCATTGTCAGTACAGCATATATCTGGGGAATATGGCCCACAACACCAATTTTGGGTGATTTGAGGCAGCCAGCTTTAAATCAGAGCAGCCACTGTACCCTCAGTGCCCAGCTCAATGTCTGGTGCTAGGTAAATATTTGTTTTTAAAAATGAAGGCATCGGGACCAGCCCATGGCTCACTCGGGAGAGTGGGTGCTGATAACACCAAGGCCATGGGTTCAGATCCTGTATAGGGATGGCCAGTTAGCTT
>NW_007728727.1:25998-39628 GCF_000696425.1 Galeopterus variegatus | reverse complement strand
TCGGGACCAGCCCATGGCTCACTCGGGAGAGTGGGTGCTGATAACACCAAGGCCATGGGTTCGGGTCCTGTATAGGGATGGCCAGTTAGCTTACTGAGTGAGTGTGGTGCTGACAACACCAAGTCAAGGGTTAAGATCCCCTTACTGGTCATCTTTTTATAAGGAAAAAAAAAAATGAAGGCATCCTTCAAATGTATATTTCTTTGTACATGAGCTCATTTGAGTTGATGTCAGGCCCCTGCTGTACGGTGATGTCAGGCCCTTCAACTCAGTGATCCCTCCCCAAAATGAGGAGCCGGCAAGTGCTGAGAGAAGGGGGCTGTTGTTTCTACTTTATATAGGTGGACAGGAAAGAACTCACTGACAGAGTGACATTTGGGCAAAGACAGGGAAGTGAGGGGACAAGTCATGAGGATATCTGAATGATGTTCCAAGTGGAGGGAACAGCCAGTGCAAAGGCCCTGAGGCAGATGGTGCCCAGCATGCTTGAGGAAGAACGAGGAAGCCCGTGTGGCTGGGTCAAAGTAAAGTGGAACCGTGGGTGAAGCAGTCAGAGGCAGCTGAAGTTAACTCCCATAGGGCCTTGTAGTGGATTGAATTATGTCCCCCCAAAACTCAATGAAGCTTAAACTGTGTCCCCCAAGTTTTATGTGTTAGAAACTTAGCCTGTACTGCGACTGTTAAGAGGGTGGGAAATACTATTCTGGTAATTGAAGTGTGGAGCCTTAAAGAGGTGATTGGATTGTAGGACCATGCAGTAGTGAATGGATTAAAAATAGTGGTCAGGGGCGTGGTTCCGAGGGCTTTAAACGAAAAGGAAAGTCTGTCTTTCTCTCTCTCTGCTCTCCTCTTCCACCATCTTGCAATGTGAGACCCCTGAGTCACTTTTGCCACCACCAGATGGACTTTGGACTTCCCAGCCTCAGAAAGTGTAAGCAATAAATGTCCTTTTTCTTTATAAGTCACCCAGTTCCTGGTATTTTGTTACAAGCAACAAAAATGGACTAATACAGTCCTCATAGCCATGCTAGGGGCTTTTTACTCTGATCGAGATGTGGGCCATCAGAGGGTTCAGAGCCCAGAACCCACTTACATTTTGAGAGGATCCTGCTGGCCACTGGCTTGAGAATAGGCCAGGCAGAAGCAGAGGCACCGGCGAGGAGGCCAATGCCTTTTGTCCAGGTCAGAAAAGATGACAGCTGGACCAGTAGCACGGAGATGGGAAGAAGTACGCAGATCCTGGATACGTGTTGGAGGCAGAGATGACAGAATTTGCTAAAGAACTGGGCATGGGATGTGGAAGAAAAAAAGTCAAGGATGATCCAAAGTTGTGGCCTGAGCAAATGGAAGGATGGAGCTGCTGCCGTTTCCTTAGTCTGGGAAAGGCTGTGGTTGGGGCAACAGATCAGGAGTTCAAAGTCACACAGGGATTCAGGGCCCAGATTGTGGAATCCAATCACAGTAAGTACTGCATCAGGTCGTTGCCCTTTCTTTTTGGGGCCTCCTGGCTTCTCATCTTTATTCTGATTCTCCCTCTTCTTTCTGCAAATAGGTTTTCTCTGATTATTGTTTTTTAGCATGCCTCAGGCTGAAAACACCCAACCCTTTCCTGATTCCACCTCTGTTTGGCCAGCTACTGCTTCTGTCTCTTAGTTTATGCTCTAGATGCAGCAACTTTCGAATTGTGTGCCAAGGCTCTCTGGGGCTCCCACAAACTCTTGGGGGCACCATGGGATATTTACATTTTCAAGGCCAATACAGTGATAGTCACACCTCTCAGATACCTCCCCAACTATCAGCTCAAGGTAGTTCATCGTTTCAGCATGCAATCCCACTACATCCTTTTCCCTGATGTCATATCTTTTCTGTGGTTGCTGTTATAAAAAGCAGCGATTACCCGAAAATAACGTGGAACAGGAAATGAGGTGGTGTTCAATCTGATTCTGATTTTCGAGAATTTGTGCAGTGCCCAACAGGCACACACATTCCACGGCAATTGTGGTTATTTAAGAACGAAAAAAATTTTTTTCTTTCCATTTCAAATGATTGTTGTTAGGCCACGATACTGATTCAGTTCTTTGGGCCTAGCTACTTAATAAAGGGAACCGTTAGGTACTTCTTTTGGCCTGAGGCCACTGTGAATAAGAATCATGGAGATTCTAAGGACACAGAAAATTTGGGAACCTCTGCTCCCAAAAGAGACTCTAATTGGCTACTGGCCAGCTGATGGGTTGACAGGCTTTGGATCAGGTGGCCATGGCTGGCCCAATCAGGGGCCTGGCTGGTCTAGTGTCACATTCTAGAGGCTGGCAGGTCAGTAAAACCCTAACACTAACTCTAACGTTAACTGCAAAAACCTCACTCTAGATCTTAACCTGAGCCCTGCTGGTGAGGAAGGGGCATTCTAGAATTCTAGAATTCCGCCATCTTTAAGATCCTTTAGATGCTTTTGGACTTGCAGTGGTGTCTGTCCCAGTCTCTGACACATCTGGAGAGCAAACATTGTGGGCTTTCCATTTTCCAGCTGCTCAGCCTTTGTGTCCCACACCGACTTTGGGACTTCGATTATGGCCGTCATGGGGGCAGGCAGTGTTACCTCAAGGAAGCAGGGGTGGCCAGAGTCTCTCTTTCCCAGCATCCCTTGTAGCCAGTTTGAGGAATCAGTGGCACCCACTGAGGATTTTGACCCTGGGTGGGCAGAGAAGCAGGGACAGGGAGAATTTGGGGTGGAGGATGGGGGATGGTATAGAAGTGACAACACTATCTGGGTTCCAGGGACAGCAGCAGGCAGGGTTTAGCAAGGGGAGCCGGGGGTCCTCGCCACCTCGTTATGGGCAGGTTTCTGGCTGTGGTTCCCTGTCCTGCTCTGTTTGTTCCTTCCTGGCAGTTGTGGGAGCTCTTGGCTCTCCCTGTGATAAATTCCTTTTCTGCTGAATTTACTCAGGAACTGCTTCAATGTCTGGAGTTGCTACTAAAAACCCTGAACTGATCCTGGCACCCACCGTAGTACTTTATTGGTTGGAAAAAAAGTCTATGAGATACATCATATATAGAAAATGTACATGTCCAGTTTAAAAAGCACCAACCAGGCCATGAAATAGAACCTTATTCATATCAGCCAAGTAGGGTGATCCTGTGTCTGGTTTGCCTGGGGAAGTTTGGGAGTGCCCCTGTTTTCTGCCATAACTATTACTAGCACCCCCCTTTCCATCTGCAAAAGTGTGCCACTAGTGATAAAATGTAGTGTCACTTTACCCAGAAGCCCACTGTGTGCTCCCTCCCCTGTCCCCATTGCAGCCCCTTCCTCCCATCAAATAACCACTATCAGGAAGTGGTTTAATCATTCCCCCCTTTTCTTTATAGTTTAAACACCAAAACAATGTATTGTTTAGTTTTACCTGTTTTTGAATTTTATATAAATAGTATCATACTGTCTGCATTTTTGTGTGACTTTGCTTCTCCTACTTAATGTCAGGTATGTGAGATTTATGCCTGTTTTTGCAAACAGCTGTAGTTCATTCCTTTTTCCTGCCATGTCATATTCCATTATGTGAATACAACACAATTTATTTATCTCTTCTTGAGTGGGTGATCATGTGACTTGTTTCCAGGTTTTTTCATTATAAACAATGCTGAAGAATGTTCTTGGACATGTCTCTTGGCAGACACGGGCAGGGGTTTCTCCAGGGCTTATTCCAAGGAGAGTTGCTGGCTCATTGTTAGGCACATACAGTAACCAACTTTATAATTTAGTTTTGCCAAACTGTTTTCCAGAAAGGAGGTACCAGTTGTGTTAGTTTTCTGAGGCTGCTGTAACAAATTGCCACAAACTTGGTAGCTTCAAATAGCAAAAATTTATTCTCTCACTCTTCTGTAAGGCAGAAGTCTGAAATCACTGGATTCAATTTGTGAGCAGGGTCACATTCCCTCCAGAGGCTCCAGGGGAGAATCCTTCCTTGCCTGTTCCAGCTTCTGGTGGCTCCAGGTGTCCCATGCCTTGTGGCCACCTCACTCCAATCTCTGCCTTTGTCTTCAAGTGCTCTTCTCCTCTGTGTGGGTGAGATCTCCCTTCGCATCTTTTACACAGACAATTGTGATTACATTTAGGGCCCACCCAGATAATCCAGGATAATCTTCCCATGGCAATCTCCTTAACGTAATTACATATGTTGTCATATAAGGTAATAGTCACAGATTCTGAGAATTAAGGCCTGATCAATTTGGGGGACATTTTTCAACCTTCCATACAATTTGCATTTCTACCAGCAACGAATAAACTTTCCTGTTCTCCTCATCCTCACCAATGCTGAATTGTCTGACTTTTACATTTTTTTTCATCAATTAAAAAATTTATTTATCCTTATGTATTGATGCCTCTTCTGTGCCTGGTCTGGTGCTGAGCACGGGGACATAGAAGTGAGTCAGACACAATCCTGGACCTCAAGGAGCTTGCAGTTGAATGGGGGAGATGGATAAGCAGGTCAAGCACTATGATAGAATCAATTCTGAGAGGTTTCTAGACCACTTGACCCAGCCTGAGGAAGTCAAGGAAGGCTTCCTGGAGAAGGTGACACTTCAGTTGTCTTCAGTCTAGTTTCAGTCTAGCTTGAAGGACTAGAAGAAGTTAGGCAGGTGGGAGGAATTGAGGAAGTGGGAGAGGGTGTTTTAGGAAGAGAGACCAGCAAAGAAAAAGGCCTGGAGGTATCAACAGCATCATACATTTGAGAAATATAAGGAGTTTGATTAGTTGGAATGAAGGGTGGGGGCAGGTGAAGAAGTGAAGGCTTATGTGCTAAGCTAAAGAGTATGAAATAAAATATAAAATAAAGAACGTATATTTCAGAAGGCTTCATACTTGTGTGCTTATAAAATATTCAGATATACATTGGAAATCAAAAGCCCCCCATAGTCTTAACTGTCTCAGGAGATGGTCTCCAATAATATTTTGGGGTGCATCCTTTTCCTTTAAAAAACTTGTGTGAAAAAGAAGATTAAAAAATTGTGATATAGGGCCGGCCTGTGGCTCACTCGGGAGAGTGTGGTGCTGATAACACCAAGGCCATGGGTTCGGATCCCATATAGGGATGGCTGGTTCGCTCATTTGGGAGAGCGTGGTGCTGACAACACCAAGTCAAGGGTTAAGATCCCCTTACCAGTCATCTTTAAAAAAAAAAAAAATTGTGATATAACTATATTCAGGAAAGTGTTTAAGTCTTAAGCACAAATTGATGAATTTTTACTCATGTTTACACCCATGTCTGTGTAATCACCACTAAGATCAAGATGTAAAAACCAGCAAGTTTGGGGTCTTTCTAAATTTTTTTTCTATTTATAGACCAGTAATCATGTACATATCCATGTATATACTAAAATATACATATATATGTGCATATGTTAATGTGCAATACAATTATATATATATATATATGTAATTACCCTATTTTCTTTTCTTTTTTTTTTTTTAAAAGATGACCGGTAAGGGGATCTTAACCCTTGACTTGGTGTTGTCAGCACCACGCTCAGCCAGTGAGCGAACCGGCCATCCCTATGTGGGATCCGAACCCGGGGCCTTGGTGTTATCAGCATCACACTCTCCCGAGTGAGCCACGGGCCAGCCCAAATTACCCTATTTTTCAAAAATAAGATCATCCTTGACATAATCAGGTGTACTTTTCCATATCAGTACATAAAGATCAAGAGATAAAGTATGATCTAGTTCCTTCATGCATGTATTAATTTACCCATTGAATGAACAACTGCTTTTTTTGAGCTTATACACTATGCTTAGCTGTGTGTCATTGAAAGGATTCAAACAGAGGAATGACATAAAGAGGAACAATATAACCAGCTTTCCTTTTTACATAGGTCATTCTGGAAAAAGTAAGCTCTTCCTCAACCTCTTTGGTGGAAGAGAAGGGGTAAAACAATTCCCCAAGGTGGGCGGCAGCTGTGTTTTCCTCTTTTTTTTTCTTTTCAAATTTTAAGTATTTATTTTTGAATAGGCTTTACACTCAAGTGATTTGACATTCAAATAGGATGAAAGGGTATTTTAGTGAAAAGTCTTCCTTTCATCCCATCCCTCAACATTTCATTTCCACTCTGCAGAGGCAACTGATGTTACTAGTTTTTTAAACATCCTTCCAGAGATGGTGGCAGTTTGCACAGGCAAATGTGTGTATGTATTATTTTTAAATCCTTTAAAAATTCATCTTAGCTTACCTAACTGCATATCTCAGAGACATATATCTCTCATGTCAGTGCATAAAGTGCGTCACAGTATCCATCGCACGGAAGGGCAACTTCCGCTTTCAAGCCTTGCTCAGCAGCTTGATGTTTTTTAGTCCCTGCCCCTGGCCAGTGGATTCGTAGATGGGCTGGGTAGGAGGCAGGGCTCTGAGAGTCAGGCATGTTCCCTGGCCTGATGGGGGAGCTGGGAGGCTGGCATGTTTTCTGCTTTCCCAGTTATTTGCCCCTGGAAGACATCCTGTGGCCCTGAGGCTGTTTCTATTCTGTTATTTCAAGAAGCTGCCCTGGCATGTTTATGGCCCCTTTCTCCCTTGTTTCTGTGGCCAAGTGGGTCACCAGCTGGCCTCAGGGTCCTTCCTCGGCCCCACCCCACATCCGTTTCTGATCTTCCACCCATGCAGACGTCCAGCTGTTACACAGCTGTGTCAGAGCCCCTAGGACTGTGCCTATATTTTCTGGGGTGGCTGCCAGGCAGACAGGGTCACTTTAGGCCACGGGATGAAGGTACTGATTTAATGAATACCTACTATGTGCCAGGCTGCCTGGCAGCCTTTTACAAGTTAATGTTTAATTCTCATAACAATCCTGCCAAGTAGGTATTGTTGTTCCCATTTTATGGACGGAGAAACAGGCTCAGAGAGGGGATGTCAGAAGGAGGTAATAATGGAGCCTGAATCTGAACCCACTGATGCCAGCTGTCTTGCTTATCCTTGTACTAAGGCAACAGGGCTGGGCTCCCTGAGTCATTAAGCAGTAAGTCTCAACAAATATGTGCTGAATAAATGAATGATGAGTAAATATGAGAGATATTTCCTGAGCAACTCCTATATGTCAGGCACTGATACAGGGGGCTAGGGATAGAACGGTGAGCCAGAAAGCATTCCTGGAGCTGAAATTCTAGTGGGGAAGATAATATAAACAAATAAGCAAGTAAACAAACCAAAAACAATGATGAGACAGTGATAGGATCTATGAAAGAAATCTAATAAAATGTCATAGGCAGTGATTGGGTGGGAGTGAGGGTGGGTGGACCAACTTTAGATAGGGATGGGGTGAGCTTTGTACTGATATCTGAATGGCAAGAAGGAGCCAGCTACACAAATAGATAAGAGGGGAGAAAGAATTGGAGGCAGAAGGAATAGCACACACAAAGTTCAAGATGCAGGCAGGGGCCAGATCAAGCAGGCCACATAAAATTGTGGAGGATTTAAGCAGGGGCATAACATTTTCTTAGGTTGCTGTGTGGAGAATAGACTGTGGCATGGCAAGAGGGGAAGTAGGGAGGTCTCCGTTTGCTTGCTAGCTGTCAACAGGGGAACACTCACAGCTCCTAGAGGTTGTTCTCAAATCCTTGCCATGTGGCCCCCTCCACAGGCAGTTCACACATAGTTATTTGCTTCTCCAAAGCCAGCAAGCAAAATCTTTTTGGCTTTGATTCTCTCTGGCCTCTTTTAAGGGCTTACCTGATTAGGTCAGGCCACTTGGGGTATCTTTCCTTTTGATTAACTCAAATCAGCTGATTAGATTACATCTGCAAAATCTCTTCTGCTTTGTAGTGTAATATAATCATGGGCATGACATCCATTATATTCACAAATCCTGTCACACTCAAGAGGTGGAGATTATACCAGGCACAGAATCTTGGGGCTATCTTAGAATTCTGCCTACCACAATTCCCTGGTGTAACACCTCACACACTGAGTAGGGCTGACCTGTGTGACCAGTTGGACATTGCAGAAATGATGGTGTGTGACTTCCAAGACTAGGTCGTAAAAGACATTGTGGCTTCTGCCTTGATTTCTCTTTCTTGGGTCACTCACTCTGGGGGAACATAGTTACCATACTGTGAGAATTACTCAACTAGCCCTGAAAATCACAAATACACACACACTAAGAAAGGATTTTTTTTTTTTCTTTTTGTCTTTTTTCGTGTCCGGCAACGGATTGCAACCCTCAGTGTCATATAGTTACCATACTGTGAGAATACTCAAGTAGCCCTGAAAATCACAAACACACACACACTAAGAAAGGATTTTTTTTTTTTTTGACTGGTAAGGGGATTGCAACCTTCGGCACGGTGTGGTCTGCACCATGCTCAGCCAGTGAGTGCACCGGCCATCCCTATATAGGATCCGAACCCGTGGCCTTGGCACTACCAGAGCCGCACTCTCCCGACTGAGCCACAGGGCCAGCCCAAGAAAGAATTTGTTAAAAAAACACCTGGGGACCACTGTCACTCAGAGTCTGTCACTTGGAGGCTGGTACTCAGGGCTGTCACAGCACAACCTGGAACCTAAAACATCCTCTCTCATGATTAATACCATTCAGACCTTAGGGAAAAGCGTTCCCACATCCCTTAGACTGTGTCCTCAAAATAACAACTGCATCTTAATGCAGCAAAAGTGCATGGGTTGTACTGCAGCCAGCATTGGAGATGGATGTGCTCGTAGGGCAGGGATAATTTGAGAGTTGGAAGCACTTAGACAAGAGCAAAGACAAGTNAGGTGATAGGATTCCACATCTGTGAATTTGTTGCAGAAGACTGTAACTGCTATCTTGTTTGCAGACTCTCCCTGTTGATGCCCCCCTTTGCTGGCTTTGATGAAGTGAGCCAACATTTGGAGAAGCCCATGTGGCAAGAAGCTGAGGCTAGCCTCCAGCCAACAGTGAACAAGGGACTGAGGGTCTCAGTCTGACAGCCTGTAAGGAATTCAATTTTGAACAACCACATGAGTTTAGAAGCAGATTCTTCCCCGTTCGAGTCTCAGATGAGACCCCAGCCCTGGCTAACACCTTGATGCAACTTTGTGAAACCTTAAACAGAGAACCCAGCTAAACCATGTCTGGATTCCTGACTGCAGAAACTGTGAGATAGTAAATCTGTGTTGTATAAGCTGCTAAATTTATGGTAATTTGTTACACGATAATATATATCTAACACAGCAATAGAGAATCATTTCAAAGTATTAAACAATTCATATTACTCTTAAATTTGAATATGTATGGATCTAGATGTAAAATGCATGATATATTTCTTTACATTGATTACTAGACATTTGTATCAGTCCATTTTGTGTTGCTATAACAGAATACCTGAAATTGGTTAATTTATAAAGAAGAGAGGTTTTCCTGGCTCGCGATTCTGGGACAGCTGCATCTGGCATGGGCCTCAGGCTGCTTCTCTGCTTGGTGGAAAGGAGATCACATGGTGAGAGGAAGCAAGAGAGAGAGAAGAGAGGTGCCAGGGTCTTTTAAACAATCAGCTCTCATGGAAACTAATAGAGAAAGAACTCACTCACTACCCCCACCCCCCACTGAGAGCATTAATCCATTCATGAGGGATCTGCTCCCATGACTCAAACAGCTCCCAACACTGCCACACTGGGGATCAGATTTCCACATGCATTTTGGGGGGACAATAACATCCAAACTCTATCAGCATTGAACTCTAGAATTATTAGTCATTTTATTTTTAAATATTTATTAGGGTTTAATTAAATTTTAAAATTAAATTAATGTTTATGGCTTTATTTAAATAATTTGCTTTAAAATGTTATTGTAATTTTATCATTTGCATTTTCCTTTTTGATTTTAAAGGAATTTTAGTTTAATAGATAATTTAATTTTAACAGAAATAATAGACTATTTTAGGAGAAAAATAACAAGAAGATAATTTTAATTTGCTAATTTTTTTACTTTAATTTACATTTCTGATGAAAATATATTCAAATTTTGTATACTTTTATATGATTGCATCTATTTTTTATTTCTTGATCATCAGTGTTAATGGAGGTAAATTATGTAAAAATCNAGGTGATAGGATTCCACATCTGTGAATTTGTTGCAGAAGACTGTAACTGCTATCTTGTTTGAAGACTCTCCCTGTTGATGCCCCCCTTTGCTGGCTTTGATGAAGTGAGCCAACATTTGGAGAAGCCCAGGTGGCAAGAAGCTGAGGCTAGCCTCCAGCCAACAGTGAACAAGGGACTGAGGGTCTCAGTCTGACAGCCTGAAAGGAATTCAATTTTGAACAACCACATGAGTTTAGAAGCAGATTCTTCCCCGTTTGAGTCTCAGATGAGACCCCAGCCCTGGCTAACACCTTGATGCAACTTTGTGAAACCTTAAACAGAGAACCCAGCTAAACCATGTCTGGATTCCTGACTGCAGAAACTGTGAGATAGTAAATCTGTGTTGTATAAGCTGCTAAATTTATGGTAATTTGTTACATGATAATATATAACTAACACAGCAATAGAGAATAATTTCAAAGTATTAAACAATTCATATTACTCTTAAATTTGAATATGTATGGATCTAGATGTAAAATGCATGATATATTTCTTTACACTGATTACTAGACATTTGTATCAGTCCATTTTGTGTTGCTATAACAGAATACCTGAAATTGGTTAATTTATAAAGAACAGAGGTTTTCCTGGCTCGCGATTCTGGGACAGCTGCATCTGGCATGGGCCTCAGGCTGCTTCTACTCTTGGTGGAAAGCAGATCACATGGTGAGAGGAAGCAAGAGAGAGAGAAGAGAGGTGCCAGGGTCTTTTAAACAACCAGCTCTCACGGAAACTAATAGAGAGAGAACTCACTCACTACCGCCACCCCCCAGTGAGAGCATTAATCCATTCATGAGGGATCTGCTCCCATGACTCGATCTGCTCCCATGACTCAAACAGCTCCCAACACTGCCACATTGGGGATCAGATTTCCACATGCATTTTCGGGGGACAATAACATCCAAACTCTATCAGCATTGAACTCTAGAATTATTAGTCATTTTATTTTTAAATATTTATTAGGGTTTAATTAAATTTTAAAATTAAATTAATGTTAATAGCTTTATTTAAATAACTTGTTTTAAAATGTTATTGTAATTTTATCATTTGCATTTTCCTTTTTGATTTTAAAGGAATTTTAGTTTAATAGATAATTTAATTTTAACAGAAATAATAGACTATTTTAGGAGAAAAATAACAAGAAGATAATTTTAATTTGCTAATTTTTTTTACTTTAATTTACATTTCTGATGAAAATATATTCAAATTTTGTATACTTTTATAGAATTGCATCTATTTTTTATTTCTTGATCATCAGTGTTAATGGAGGTAAATTATGTAAAAATCTTGATTCTAAGATTGATAACAACATGATAAGTGATTTTGCTAAAATGAAAGCAAGAAAAATAAATCTCATGGAATAAACATATAATAATTTATTAATTACTTATATCTTTCAAAATTACTCACTTAAATATCACTGGCCCATCAATACAACAAATGCCTAATTTAATTTAGGCATCTTTGATATTTTGCTAATTTTCAGACATATAAAGCCATAGCTATACACATATTTTTTTCACTCTGTTGTAATGAAGTAATTTGTTAAAATAGGAGGTTAGAACATATTTTGTCTGACAGTTTGTAAGCTTGATTTATACCATGAAGACATTTGAACACATGGTGGTGAGTCTCCATTTGTATTCTTGTCCTGGGCCCTTCGGATGTCAGGACAAACTGGCCCAAGGTCACTCAGCTGGTAAATGGAGCTGAGATTCAAATTTGGACCTGAAGGTTTGGATTGTGTGAGATGTGACCCTACCCTGGCTGAGCTCGCTGTCCAGTTAAGGAGCTGCCACCTCAGGAAGCCCACAGGAGCTGGAAGAGTCAATGGTCAGGGACCAGAGAGCTTCACAATTTGCAGGGCCTTCTGCAAAATGAAATTGCAAATCTCCTTGTTCCTAAGTTATTAAGAATTTCCAAACACTGACAGTGGAGCACTAAAGGAAGCATGAGGCCCTACTAAGTGCAGAGTCCTGTGTAACTGCTCGGGTTGCATGCTTCTGGTGGGAGTGGGAGGGTGCTTCCTGGAGGTGGTGGCATTGGGTTCCCTCCACGCCCCTGCTAATGGGCAGGATTGAATGTGGTGGAAAGAAGGGACAAGAACAAATGGATAAGAGGAAGACCACCTATTTTTATCACTGATAAATGACTTTCCTTAAACATGAATTTATTTAAATAAAAATGTGAGTCACTTAGAGAAAAAAATTCAGGAACTAAGAGCATATGTGATATGCAGGTATGGAAAAAATTGTGATATGTCATTTGAATGACTGGAGTTTGTGAAATTGCAGTCTGGGTGTGTGTCTACAAGTGTGTAATTATGAGTGTGTGCAAGTCTGTATATGAATTTTTGATTGTATCAGTGGAAATGAATGTGGGTCTATGTCTGAATGTGGGTGTGTGAGATATTTGTAAAAGTGTGTGAACATGAAAGTGTGTCTGCGCATGTGTATATTATTGTGTGACTGTGTGTAGGGAGCTGTGTGTGGATGAGTACATGTAAAGCTTTCTTAGCCTGAGCTCTTTAAGGTGAATGTAAAATTGTGGACTTGTATATGCTGAGTGCTTCTGTAGTACCTGTGTGTCTGTCATCTATTGCCACAATAATGCCGTGTAATGAATTACTCCCATATTTAGTGGCTTAAAACAACAAACAGGGGGCTGGCCCGGTGGTGCACTGGATAAGTGCACCACTTGGGAAGCGCAGCGGCGCTCCCGCCCGAGGGTTCGGATCCCACATGTGGACCGGTTCCCNGCCAGTGAGTGCACCGGCCATCCCTATATAGGATCCGAACCCGTGGCCTTGGCGCTACCAGAGCCGCACTCTCCCGACTGAGCCACGGGGCTGGCCCAAGAAAGAATTTGTTAAAAAAACACATGGGGACCACTGTCACTCAGAGTCTGTCACTTGGAGGCTGGTACTCAGGGTTGTCACAGCACAACCTGGAACCTAAAACCTCCTCTCTCATGATTAATACCATTCAGACCTCAGGGAAAAGCGTACCCACATCCCTTAGACTGTGTCCTCAAAATAACAACTGCATCTTAATGCAGCAAAAGTGCCTGGGTTGTACTGCTGCCAGCATTGGAGATGGACGTGCTCGTAGGGCAGGGATAATTTGAGAGTTGGAAGCACTTAGACAAGAGCAAAGACAAGTGAATTGACTTGCCAAATCCTTCCTCTCTGATAGCATAAATGCATAGGAACTCTTGGGCTTTTCTTTGTGTTCCAATATGTGGTTCTGGAGATACTCATACATTAGCATAATCTTTGCAACAACTGCACATGGCAGCTGTGGGGGACAGATTCTAAAATGCTCCCCAATGATTCCCTGCATAATCCTCTCTGCTTGGGTGTGGGTGGGACCTGTGAATTGCTTTTAACCAATCAAATACAGCAAAGGTGATAGGATTCCACATCTGTGAATTTGTTGCAGAAGACTGTAACTGCTATCTTGTTTGAAGACTCTCCCTGTTGATGCCCCCCTTTGCTGGCTTTGATGAAGTGAGCCAACATTTGGAGAAGCCCA
>NW_007728727.1:0-24998 GCF_000696425.1 Galeopterus variegatus | reverse complement strand
AATGCCGAGGGTTGCAATCCCGTTGCCAGTCCCCGGTCCGGTACGGGGGCAACACTGAGGGTTGCGATCCTTTGCCGGACACGGAAAAAGACAAAAAAAAAAAAAACAAAAAAACAACAAACAGGGATATGGGGAGAGACTGTCAATGCAATAAATATGGGGTTTCTTTGGGGGGGGAGTTAAAATATTCTAAAATTGGGATGGCTGGTTAGCTTAGTTGGTTAGAGCATGGTGTTGATATCACCAAGGTCCAGAGTTGACCCTGTTACTGGCCAGGTACCAAAAAAAAAAAAAAAAAGTTCTAAAACTGATTGTGGTGATGCTTGCACTATTTAATTGTGATTATTCTATTTAAATTGGTGAATTTTATAGTATGTGAATTATATCTCAATATGGCTATTAAAAAACAGCAATAACAAATATTGATTTTCTTGCTTGTGAGTCTGCAGATAACTGTACCTCTGCTGAGATTACCTCGCCTTGGCTCCTGGCTGTGGTTGAATTCAGGTATGTTCCACATGTTTCTTCTACATTTTTTTTTGTGTGTGTGTGTGTGACCAGTAAGAGGATCGCAACCCTTGGCTTGGTGTCGCCCGCACCGGGCTCAGCCAGTGAGTGCACCGGCCATCCCTATATAGGATCTGAACCCGCGGCAGGAGCGCTGCTACGCTCCCAGCGCCCGCACTCTCCTGAGTGAGCCACGGGGTTGGCCCTTCTACATGTTTTTTTAACCTCTTTGGATCAGCAACTATTCAGGCATGTTCAAGTGAATAGCTGAAGTGTAAGGGGGTGAGCAGACACACATAAAGTTTCTTAACTTGGCTCAGAACTAACATATCATTTCTGGCCACATTTCCATTGGCCAAACAACACAACAACATAGGGCCAAGTTCAACATCAACAGGGTAGTGATATATACTTTCCTTGCTCTCATGCATTCCAAGGTCGTATGGCAAAACAGTGTGGAGAACATGGTGCTCCTGCTCCTTTGAAATCTAGTTTAACATGACATAGACTCGGATTCCAAGTCAGAGGCAGCCTAAAGTCTCCCCACAATTTCTGTCTGTTCCTGTATTTTATTTCCTCTTACTTCTCTCTTCCTTGTGCTTTGCTGCACATTTGAAGGGTGATGGAGAAGGAGTGCATGGTGTTTTGCACAACCTTCCACTGTATTTATGGCCCTATCACTCTCCCAATTTTCTGTCTGGAGACATCAGAGAAAGCTTCCTAGAGGAGGTGACATTTGACCAGATATGGAAGGCTGAGAGTTAGGCACAAGATGGTGACAGGAAAGAACATTCTAAGCAGAGAGAACAGTGTGGGCAAGTGAAGAAACGTCTGGTGTAGTTGCTTCTTGCAAGTCTTTGGCATGGCTAGAGTGAAAGATACAAGCTGGGGATTGGTGAGGGATGAGGCTAGAATGTTCCACAGGCCCATGAAGTGGCTTGTACTGTGTCTAGCTAAACTGGAACTACTTTTCCAGAATTACTTTCCCCATGTGGTTCTGGGTTAGCAAGAGCCATAAGGGAAATTGGTGTGAGATTAGAAAGGTGGGAATGAAACCAACGCCATGTTTTTTGTCCTCTGAAGGTGGATGCAGAGCCCCAGGCTGTGGACACAGCTTCCAATTGGTTCTCTCAGTTGTCCTTGTGGCTCTCAGTTCATCCTCTAGGTTCCAATTTGTCCTTTCTTTCATCCATGTCCAGCCTCCTCCCTGACAGCTGATCTAAGTGACCCAGAGACAACACCATTAAATAGAGTCCTATACCAGCTCCCACGATTGTGCAGTCTAATCCCTGTAATAAATCCCTTCTTCTATGGCACTCACGGAGGTTCTCTGATTGAACGTCGAGCAATACAGCCAGGATCACAAAGACCTTTATATGTCACACTGAAGAGTTTGGGCTTTATTTCATAGAATGTTTTTTCTCAAATTTCAGTCATTTGAGGATTAGTGTGGCAAAGGTAATGCTAAATGTTCACCACCACTCCCTTCTTCAGGGGTGCGTGGTGTCAGTTCCAGCCACCCTTGCAGCTAAGTGGAACCAAGTAACAAAGTTTTAGCCAACAGAACGTGGGCGGAAGTGAAGTGTGCGTGTATAGGCCTGGTCCCCCAAATCCTTCCATGTGACACTGCAGCCTCTCTCTCACTTCTCTAGCTGGCCAACAGAATGCAGAAGGTTCAATGGACTCCAAGGTTTCAGAGCCACTAGTTGGAAGAAGCCTGGGTTCCTAAATGACGCCATGGAAAAGAGGCTCCCACTGACCTGCACTGGGCCGTGACTTGAGAAACAGAACTTTACTATGTAAAGCCAGTGAGATTTGGAATTGTTTACCAGAGTTGTTTTAATGAAAACAACCACCTTCACAGTTTTAGCTATAATCTTTGATGGTCTGTACCATTATTGATTTAATCAATATTTAAAAAAAGTCAATTTGGGCTGGCTGGTTAGCTCAGTTGGTTAGAGCACCACCTTGTAATACCGAGGTCACAGGTTCTGGTCCCTGCACTGGCCAGCTGCCAAAAAACAAACAAACAAAATCAACTCACTCTTTATAGCCTTAATTTATTTAAAAAGTAAACTTTGTATCACTATTCATAAGTGGAAAAGCAGTATTACTCATGGTAGAGAGAAGGTAATGGTAAGAAATAGACAGTGAAAATTGCACAATGATATGGAATTCTTGCTACATCCTGTGCCTGCCAAGGGCTCTGGAGCCTAAACCTGCTCTCACTTTGTTATAAAGGGAGATTAACAAGAGTTTCATAGGTGCTAAAGAAAGGCTAGCACCAAACTGAGACTTTCTCTGTAATGTTCTTGAACCACCACATTATCCTGATTATATGATAATCATACCACATGTTATAAAAATACACAAGGGAAGAAAGCTGTTAATTTTAAAACATTTCTTATTATGGAAAATTCCAAAGACACACACACATAAATGTAGTGAGAGTATATCATAAACCCCATGTATGCATTACCCAGCTTCAATAGCTACCAACTTTCTGTCATTCTTACTACATCAACTATTTTCTTTATGGAATATCTTTAAATAAATCCCGGCATCATATAATTTTACCCCAAATACTTCAGTATGTACTTCTAATGATGAGGGCATTTAAAAAATATTCACAATACCATTGTTGTACTTAAAAAATAAACAATTCTTTATTACCATTTAATAATAGCCTATGTTCAATTTTCCCTAATGACCACAAAAATGAGGTTTTTTTGGTTGGTTTCTTGAAGCCAGGATCTGAACAAGGGCACACATTGCATGTGGTTGATATGTACTTAGTTTCTTTTAACTCTGTGGTGGATTGATTTGAAAAAAAAAATGCCCCCCCCGTATCCACACCCTTGGCAAGGTACCTTGTAGCTTCTCTTACTGAGAGGTAGAGTCTATTTCCCCATCTTTGAATCTGGGCTTGATCATGCGACTTGTTTCAGCTAATAGAATGTAGCTGAAGTGATGCTGGATGACTTCTGGGTCTGGGCCTTGATATGTTTTGCGTGACTCCATGTGATCTCTTGGAGCAAGCCAGGCAGCCTGCTGTAGAATGAGAGACCATGGGGAGGAAAGCCGTCCCAGGTGAGGCCATTCTAGACCAGCTGGTCCCCTTCCGACCAGCCATCTGACCCTGGGGCAGGAGGAAGCCCAGACCAGATTAGCTAAACCTGGCCCAGACCAAAAGAGCTGCCCATCCAACCATAGCCCTATGGAGTAATAATAAATAGTTATTTTTAAGTCACTAAGTTCTAGTGTAGTTTATTACTATTACAGTATTACTGTGGCAAATCCACAAAATTTTTCCCTCTTTTAAAAAATGTCATTTACTTGCTGAAGACACTGTGTCTTGGTCCTTTAGTTTCTGACTTATTTATTGTTATCCTCTATATTCCTTTTAAACTGTTAATTAATGTAGAGGCTGGATTAGATTGACATTATTTCTTTTCTTTTCTTTTTTCTTTTTAATTTTTTTGGCAGGAATACTTGTCTGCATCACATCAGGAGGTATACAATGTCTGGTTATTCTACTTGGAGTGATGTGAAGTTTGATCAATGGATTCAGTAATTTTAGACAAAGTTGGGATACCCGGGGGAGACTTCCTGGAGGAGCCAGGCTTGAGTTGAACCTCTTCAAAAGACAGGTAGGATTTCGATAGGCAGAGAGAAGGAGGAAACATTCCAAGTGAGGAGGGAGTGTGGATAGTGTGAAGCAGAGAGTGTTCTGAAAGTACAGAGCAAAAACCAATCAATCCTCCTTTATATCAGCTTCTGTTGTTATCTTCTGGTGCAGAGGCCAGGGCAGGAACCAGATTGTATCTTAGATTCTAATTCTAATGGGGTGGTAATGGGTACATGGTGTACTCTGTTGACATATATTATATTGTGAAACTACATTACTGCTCAATGGGAAGCTTGCTGTAATCAACTAGTGATGTCTGTCTTGGGTCTGGGATGCTGAGAAGTGGTATGATTGCTGAAAATCTGCCTTCAATCAGTGACTCTGCCAGCATCTCTGGGTCTTTAAGACGGGACCCTTGAAGGAAATAAGGGCTGAGTGGAATATCTGACATGGACTATGGCAGACCTTATTAACATTTATTTACATGTTTGTTTTTGCTAATGGAACCTCAGGTACTGAATGGCAGAGATTAATTTAGACATGAACAATGATCCACTTCCAGCCAATGAGACATAAGGGTGTTGCTTTGCCTCTGATGGGTTTGTCACCCCTTTTCCACTGGGTGATGGAGCCGCCAAAGATTACTCAAAGCACATCTCTTTTGAGCAGTGAGAAGCCCCAAAAAGGGGTTAATCTCCCAGAACCCTCAAGATAGAGGCATTCCTTCCATTTGGGAAATTAACCACGAATTGGGGTTCTCTTCCCACATTTATTCTCCAGACCAGAAAGTTATAGGAAGAGAACACAGGTGGGGTTTTTGCTAAGTATAGTTTAACAAGTTTAACAATAGAAGCTGGTAACATTCAATAAGATAGGCAAGGTGACATTCTATAATGCAATTAAGTCGATCCACTAACAAAAGCTTGATTTTAGCAAACATTCTCTTCTTACAGCAATTTCCCAGTATCTTTACATATCAATCAGTAACCTGTCTGTCTTTGAGCCAGCAACCTTGCTGTGTTACCATTCTTTATCTTACAACAGAGACTACATAGCCTGGGGAAAATTTCCTGTCCTTTGCAAGGTCAATATTTGAAACCTTAAGGCTTTGCAAAACCAGGCCCTGTGAAGTACATTTGCTTTATGCATACTCCACATAAGGGGAAGTATGCTCCTGAGGCTTCTGC
The DNA here is from genome assembly GCF_000696425.1 of Galeopterus variegatus. Taxonomy (NCBI): domain Eukaryota; kingdom Metazoa; phylum Chordata; class Mammalia; order Dermoptera; family Cynocephalidae; genus Galeopterus; species Galeopterus variegatus. The sequence continues at coordinate 19,676 of NW_007728727.1, read as the reverse complement.
AAAAGTTTTTCTTCTGAATTAAAAGAAATGTGTGAAGAGATGCTCTTTGCCCTTGCTTGCTTTGGAGGTGGTTGTATGAGGACATAATGCCTGGCAGTGACTGTGGCAGCCATTTTGTGATGTCAGAGAGGAAATATGGAAAGAACCTTGGTCTTTGATAAAGTTGTTGTGTCATGAACTAACTCTGAAACTGCCTATTGTCAGATCTGTTGTTACGCAAAAAATGAACCCCTATTATTTAAGCTGTGTTTAGTCAGGCATTCCTTTACTTGCAGCCAAAGACAGCCCAAAGCATGAAACCATCCTTCATGCTTCATTGGCATAGCCCAGGCTAGTGTTTCAAACCCATGGATGAGTGAGCCATAAAATCAATTTAGTGGGTCATAACCAACATTAAAAAAATGAAATAGTATAAATAATATGAGAATACATGACATGTAGAAAGGGTAAATATTGTTTTGCAAAAGTCTTGTTTTAATTATGTGTGTCCCGGGTTAGGTTCTCCAGGAAGCAGACTCTGAGACAGAATTTAGGGTCCAGGAGAAGTATGAGGGAGTGCCTTTGAGATCAGCTCCTGGGCAAGGAAGGGGGAGGAATCAGGAGTGGATGGGAAAGATTTTGATCTGGGATGGAGGCCCAACGACCACTGTAACCAACCCCACAGGCAATCTGGAAGTTAAAATGGTTCTTTGGAATTGTCTACAGTTGGGCCAAATGACCAGGCTTTTGTGTAGCCCCTCAATCGACCACTGGACATGAGCCATCCCAGGAAAGTGGTGTGATTCTCGGCAAGGTGGCCCTTTGCAGGTGAAGCAGGGGCTCACCCAAGGGGCTGACAGCTGGAGGCTCTCTGAGGACAGCTCTTCCAGTAGCTGGGGCAACAGGGCCCTCCTTGAAAGGGAATGGAGCATTTCATGTCCATCTCAGTATGCATGTGTGTGTGTGTATGTACTAGATTGTGATGCAAATGTCTTCCTTATTGTTGTCCTGGTCCAAGTGGATTGCAAGCCCCTGGCTGGCTGCTTCTGCCCGACTTGTTCATCTCCTAATTGCCTTGTGGGGTGTAGTCACTTTTTCCGAGGCTTCATTTGTGAGAAGCAGCCATGTCTCAATGAGACAGCCCCATGGCATATTTGAACACCAACACCAAGCAGAGCTGTGGGTGCCTCCCCTGCATTAAGAAATGGCAGCTGCTTCCTATGCCCCCAAATGAAAATGACTAAAGAGGATTAAAATCATGTCATTATTACCCCTGATCAAATACACAGACAGGAGCCCTCTGGTCCTCCGGAGTCTCCCTTTATCCTGTCTTGGCTGCCTCCTTCTTTAGCCTCAGTTTCTTTCTATCTGCCTCTCCCAGCAGATTGTCTTTAGCAAATTGTATCTTAAGTCATGTAATTATGAGTGGGGTAGAGGCTCCGAGCAAGCTCTGCCCTTGGCAAAAATCTGGATCAACCTCTCATGCTGTTGTTTTTTTTTTTTTTTTTTTTTTTTTCTTTTTTTTTTTTTTTCTTTTTTTTTTTTTTTCTTTTTTTTTTTTTTTCTTTTTTTTTTTTTTTCTTTTTTTTTTTTTTTCTTTTTTTTTTTTTTTCTTTTTTTTTTTTTTTCTTTTTTTTTTTTTTTCTTTTTTTTTTTTTTTCTTTTTTTTTTTTTTTCTTTTTTTTTTTTTTTCTTTTTTTTTTTTTTTCTTTTTTTTTTTTTTTCTTTTTTTTTTTTTTTCTTTTTTTTTTTTTTTCTTTTTTTTTTTTTTTCTTTTTTTTTTTTTTTCTTTTTTTTTTTTTTTCCTTTTTGTCTTTTTTCGTGACCGGCAACGGATCGCAACCCTCAGTGTTGTGCCCACACCTCGCTCAGCCAGTGAGCGGCTGGTCCGAACCCTCGGCGGGAGCGCCGCCATGCTCCCAAGCGGCTCACTGTAGCAGTGCGCCACCGGGCTGGCCCATGCTGTTGGTTTTTAAAATCCTCCATAGTGGCTCCTTGACTGTTGCCTGGAACAGGAAAGGAGGGTAAAAACCACAGGGACTGTGTGGCTGCCCTCTGACTGGGAAAGAAGGTTTCTGTGGAGCTGGAATAACAGTCAGGCTTCCCGTGTGCCAGAATCCCCTGCGGAGCTTTCTAAAAGTGCAGATTCCTGGGATGTCCCTGAAGTCCAATGAGTTGGGCTTTCCAGGGGGCTGTGACCCATGGATCTGCATTAAAAAAAAAAAAAAACTTTTCTCAGAAATAATTTCACTCTTACAGAAAAGTTGCAAGAATAGCTCAAAGGATTCACATACACTATGATTTTTACTATATTGGCTCTATCATTTCTCTCCTTCCATATGTAATTATGCATATTATTTTTTTCTAAATCATTTGAGAAATTACAAACATGATGCCTCTTTACCTAAACTTACCTCCTAATGACAAGGAAATTCTTATCTAATCACAACGTAATGTCAAATTCAGAATATGTAGCGTCAATACGATACTTTTATCTAATCCACAACACATAGCAAATTTCCCTGATTGTCCCTCTTCCCTTTTTTTTTAAATGACCACATAATGCTTTTAGGTATTTTGGGGGGGGGTGGTCTCTTTTAATCAGAAGGATTTCCTCAGCCTTTTTGTTTTGTTTTATTGCTTTGGTCGTTCATGACCTTGACCTGAGGAGTCTAGACCAGTTGTTAGTAGGATGCCCCTGAGTTTCCATTTCTCTGGGGAACCTGTATTTTTAACATCACCGTTTACCTTGGAATCTTTGAGAGGACTGAGCAGCCCTAAGGCGCACAAACAACTCTTACTTTTCAATAATCCGATGCTCAGAGGACTTTTTAAAAAATAACTTTGTGAGGCACCAGATTTAGTTTCTCAGAGGGGTTTCAAGTTGGGGAACTTTTTTTTTTTAAAAAAGAGCCGATTTGCTTGGAATTCAAATCCGAGAGATTTCTTTAATTGCCTGGGTTGCTAAGCTGGCTGAGTCTTAAGGGATCCTGCTGGGCTGTTAATTTCTCTGACTCTGATCCTCTGGAAGGCGGGAAGGTTCTGGCAAGGTCAAGGAGCAAACTGCTGGTTTGGGGTGGGAGGTGGGCTGGCGGGAAGTAGAAGGGACAGAGGGGTCAAGACAGTGGAGTGCCACGAGAAGACATCCACTGTGTCCTCCCCCTGTGCAAGTGCTGGCCACGTGCTGGGTGATCTGGGCCCATCTCCTCGCCCAGGACGCCCACCGTTCTGTGCGGCGTGAAACATCATTAGCTTCATTTTGCAGGTGAGGCAACTGAGGCTCAGGAAGGTGATGTTACCTGTCCCTCATTGCTTAGGAAGTGGCTGAGCTGGGATTTGAATCTAAGCCTGTCTGACTACAGAGCCTGTGTTTGCTTAACCATTACAGCCCCACCTCTCACCAGGAGACGATGCAAACAAGGTCAGGAAAGCTCTGGAAGGAACACAAAATCTGAGACTGAGGAGCATGCCCTTTGATCCGGCCACTGATATAACTGAAACTGTGATCTGTCAGTGTTGGGTGTGTGTCCCAGATCTGTCAGTGGCCGCTAGACCTCACCATCAGCAGCAGTCGGGGGCGATGCTGGGTGTCTTCTGGTGGCCTCTTCAGTCCCCTCCAGAGGCTGACCATGTGGATGCCCCAGTAGGTTCCTCTGTTCTCTGCTTCTGTGTGGGTTTGGCCAGTGGGGAGCCAGGAGGGAGATGGAAGGTGGCAGGAGAGGAAGGTCATGGGGTTCATTTTCCCAACTCCTTTTGGTGGGGACACCATGCGTTCTTCTACTGAAGGCCACAGTTTCAATCAGGCCTCTCTCCCAGCCAGGACAGCTGCTCTGTCCAGGTTCTGGTAGCCTCCCCTTCGCCATCTGCCTTAGGGCTGGGAGGTAAAGGCTCCCTGCTGTTGCTGACCCCAGGTTATCGCACTGCTCCTTACAGCTGTCCCATAACCTGCCAACACCTTTCCTAATAGTCTCTTCACTAAACTCTCCCATTTCACTTATTTCTCTAGGAGGGAGAGGAAGGAGGCAGGGAAGACTTCCCAGAGGAAGTGTTTTCGACCTAATCCCGGAAATATGAGCAGGATAAAGGCAGGCAGAGAGGGGGAAAGGCATTCTAGGGAGAGGGAACAGCATGTGCAAAGCCACCCTCATACTATAGCTATTTTCTTTTTAAAGATGACTGGTAAGGGGAACTTAACCCTTGACTTGGTGTTATCAGCACCACACTCTCCTGAGTGAGCCACAGGCCGGCCCTCTGATAGCTATTTTTATTGAGTGCTTACTATGAGCTAAGGTTGTGCTAAGCCCTTTGCATGCATCAACTCCTTCTAACAATCCTATAGATGAGGTAGGTACAATTATCATCTCATTCTACAGATGAAGAACCTGAGGTAGAGAGAGCTCAAGCAACTTGCCCAGGGTTACACATCTGCAGAGACAGTCAGACTTTGGGGCTCAGGTTGTAGCCACTACCCTTCTTCTGAGGTATGAAGGCAAACGTGTGGTCTGAATGGGAATTTATGAAACAGGTGGGTGTGATGGGTCAGCCTGGCCCTGGTCTTGGGGCCAGGAAACTTTGGGGCACTTTTGGCTGGGTGGCAGGATGATGGTGAGGTGTTTTTCTCTGACACATGCTCAGGATCACCTGCTTCAATACCTGCTCAGCCACTTTTCAGCCCTGTCACCTTGGCAAGTTGACTAACCTTTCTGTGCCTCAACTTTCCCTCCTATAAAGTGAGGACAACATTACCTACTTCATGGGTTTGTCGGGAGGGTTAAATGAGTTAACGTAAGAAAGTGCTCAGAACAGCATCTGGTAAACAGTCTGTATTACCTTAATGTTCCTTATTTTTATCATCATCATCATCTTCTCATTATGTATTGGACAATCCATGGGTGTGTATGGCTGAGAAAACAGCACATTTGGTGAATTCACTCCTCCCTCTGCTGCCTGGGTTTCTTCTGGTGCTTCTGAGCTGGTCTCTGCTGAGTCATTTTAGTTCTTTGTCCTCTTCTGCCAAATGGAGACTTCTCCCCAACTCTGCCTGGTCTTCAGACACTTTCAGAAGCAGGTTAACTCTGCCCTTAAAGAATTCCCAGTCCTTGGGGGCTGGCTAGTTGGCTCATTTGATTAGAGCATGGTGTTGTAACACCAAAGTGAAGAGTTCAGATCCCTGTTCCAGTCAGCCACCAAAAAAAAAAAAGAAATTCTGAGTCCTTATATTTCGGTATTGAGACAAGAGCTCTTGTTAATGCCAACACCTCTGGGAGGGCCAGGCTGGGTCCAGCTCACAGACATAACCTGTCCTAATATTCCAGGTTCTCACAACTCACACATGCATTCAGTACCTTTATTGAGCACCTACTGTGTGCCTGTCACTGTGCAGGATGCAGGGCTATGCTATAGGAAGGAAAACAGTAGACAAGGTCCCTGCACTCATGAAGCTCATATGCCAGAGGGAGTGACAGACAGCAAGTAAGTAAACAACAAACAAATGAATATATAACAGCAGAGAAAAATAATGGCATGAATAAAAAGTGAAGTAGAGAAAGGGGGCTAGCGAGTGACTGGGAGGGGAGCAGAAGGAGTAGTGTATGAGGATTTTAGACACACGGTAGTGCCTCTTCCTGGGATGCTCTGGAATTAAACTCTGGAATACCTGGATGGCCAGGTAAAACTCCTTTGGGGATTTGTTGGTGACACTGCCATCATTTCTAGGGAGTCTCCTCTCAGTAACTCTTGCCCCCCTTTAATCCATTCTCCACACTGCAGCCAGCACCGTCTTTCCAAATGGGATCACGTCTCCCACTTGCTTCTCCCTTTTGCTGGGATGAAGACTCAAATCCCTGCTGCAGCCTCCCGATCTGCCTCGTCCTGTCCCTTCTGTCACCAGCCTCAGCTCCAGTCTCGCATCCCCACATGGGGGGACCCAGCCAGTGAGGCTGGCACTTAGTTGTTAGTACTTACTAGGAGGATTTTAAATATTTGTTGAATGAATGAATGAATGATTGAAGCTACAAAGAAGAATTAAGGAGCCATCGAAGAATCACAGTCAAATAGGGAAGATAGGAGAATGGTTCTTATACTATCTGATAAGCATGATAATAAAGGTACAATATGCCAGATGCTGAGTGGGAACCCAGAAGAGGTAATAAACAACTCTGCTTGGATGGGGAAAGCATTGGGCATTCAATGGAAACCACGTGATTCATCCTGTTTCCTTTTTTGTCTTGGCTGCCAGGAGATGTCTGACCTTTCTTCTTGTGCTTGCTCATCTTTCTTTTATCTTCTTATTGAGGTTTGCCTTGGGGTCCCGATCAAAGTTGGTAGGACCTACGCCGGAAATGAACTGAAAACATGCATAAGGATTTCCCTTGAGGGAGCGACTTTTTGTCAAACACGTTTTTAGAAGTGCGGTCCGACAATTCCACCATTGGGAATGTCTCTTCTCCCTCTCACGCCATTTGACCGATGAGTAAACTAAGGCTCATTTAGCTTGTTAGTGGCATAGCTGGTATTTGAGCCCAGATGTACCTTATGCTAGCCAGACTGCCTTTATCTGGTTTTTGTTTGTTTGAGGGTTTTTTTGGCAGTTGACCAGTACCGGGATCCGAACCCCTGACCTTGGTGTTACAACCCCACGCTCTAACCAACTGAGCTAACTGGCCAGCCCCCAGGCTACCTATATCCATGCAAAACATATAGCCAGACGGTTAAATATGTATTCTCCACATATCATTTCCCCATTAAAACAAAAATCAGTGTATTTTTTTGAGTGGGAAATACATTCATGTGGCTCAAAAAAAAAAAAAAAAAATGTATGAAAAGGTGTTCTGGATTCCCTGGATTCTCTGTCTCCCAGTTACTCACCTCCCACCCCAGGTATCATCTGTTTTGAATGTCTTGTCTGTTCTTCCCACTATCTTAATGCAGATGTAGGCAAATGTGAAAAATAGATAGTTTTTTAAAGTCTAAAAGGAGCTAATCTGAAATGCCAACAGAGGTGCTTCTAGAACCGTAAGAAGTAAAGGAAATTGAGGGTATAGCCTACTTTCTGAGCAACTCACGATGACATCTGCATTTTTAGCAAGGCCCTGGTGCACACTAAATCATGAGAAGTCCTTAGGAGAATTCCAGGGTCCTCCTGGGGCCTGCTGGGTACATGCTAGTTTGTTGGGATCCAAGACAAATTGCTAATCTCGAAATCAGAAAAGATAATAACATTTTTTCTCCCTCAGGAAAAACTAGGTCTTCTCCTGAGAACGGGATTTCCTGTCTGAGTTCAGAACTCAAGCATCAACCCCCCCCTGTAAAGGCTGAAGATTCCAGTCTTGCGCTGGGGTCCCCTCCATTGACCACCACCAGTCATCATCCCTCGCCCCCAAGGGAGGCCAGGCCCTGCTGCCTCTGAAAGCAGGTTTCAGATGCGAATGGATTGTACAGTTAATTCAAGGGCCACCTTTGGCTTCTTTAGGAGTACAAATTGTTCCTGGGGACTTTGGCTAGATTTCTGAAGGCAAAGAAAGACACTAATTTACCTTTGACTGCTCTCTGGGCGTTAAAGCAGGTCCCGAATATTCTCTCTGGGCAGCTCCCTATCATCAGTGAGCCTGACTGAACCTGGGCACACCCCTACTTGGCACAGAAAACAGTGACTGCTTTTTCTTCCTGCTAATAGCTACCAAGATGTTTTACTAATCGTCATAATAGTTGCTAATGTTTATTGCCCACTTACTAAGCTCTTTAGACCCATTGACTCAATTAATTCTCACAACAACCTTATGTTACCCCCAATTCACAGAAGAGAACATTGAGGCCTGGAGAACTGTGGCAAAGTCTGCCTTATATCCCCAACATCCATTCTTTCCCTCTTCTAAAGTAAAAGAAGCCCAATTTTTAGCAGCCTCCTTTGTGGATTGCATGGCCATGGGACTTCTTCACGGCTAGGAGATGTGAGGAGAAGGGTCCCACCATGGTTCTGAAGAACTCTCTCTGAGAGTTGGCTGTTTCTTTGTGGTTGCTTCTTTGCCCCTTCTTTTATCCTGCTGTCTGGAACATGCACACCACCATCTTGAACCATGAGGTGGGGCCCCGAATGGAGATGCACTTGGCAGGAAGAGCCTTGATCCCTGATACTGTTGGTCACCATAACCAGGAGCAACCTAAACTTTTACGTCAGAGAGAAATAGCTTCTTTCTTCTTTAAACTATTTTTATTTATTGAGTCAAACCTCAATATCAAACATGGTGGCAGTGCTGGGATTCAAACCTATATCTGTCTGACTCAACTAATCTAACTCTAGTTGTTGGGGGTCATATAATCCTATAGGATTCAAAAATCCCATGTCCAAAGCATTATCCCACATAGTCTCACATAGCAACTCACTTTTGAGTCTGGAGTCATTTTTTGACAAGCCTGTTACATCTTACCCAGCAGGTCAGAGTACAGTGTCTCAGGGGGTTGGAGCAGGGCTGGGTAAGTTTTGAGAGGGAGGCAGATTCAAGCGGAGTGTAGCGTCTTTATTCAGAGCACAGCCTCTGAAGCTTTGGGCTAGTTTTCTACAGCTGCTGTAACAAATTATCACAAAGGGGTGGCTTAAAACAACAGAAATTTATTGTCTCAGAGTTCTGGAGGCCAGAAGTCCAAAATCAAGGTGCTGGCAGGACTGGTTTAGGTTGACACCTCTTTCATAGCTTCCGGTGGTTGCTGGTGATTCTTGACACACCTTGGCTTGCAGATGCCCCACTCGAAGGTCTGCTTCCATCTTCACGTGACCTTCTTCTCTGTCTCTGTGTCTTCTCCTTTTCTGTCTCTTATGAGGACACTCTCACTGCATTTGGGACCCACCCTCATCCAGTATGGTCTCATCTCCACCCTTACCTTAATCACAGTCTCAAAGACCCGTATTACAAACAAGGTTACATTTTGAGGTTCCAGGTAGTAATGAATTTGGGGGGCACTATTCAACCCACTTGAAGCTCTAATCCCATCTCATTATATATTAACTGTGTGACCTTAAGAAAATCTGAGTTCAATTTTGTCACCTAGAGAATGAGGAAAACAGTAATACCCACTTCATGGGGTCATTGGAAGGATTAAATAAGATACCATATGGGAAGAATTAAATTTGTACTGTCTTTTAATTCTATTTTTCCACAGACTTTTTGGAGTGCCCTTATATGTGCTTAACAAATGTTAGCTATTTCACTTGTTAAAATTTCCTTTATTTTTATTTTTATTTTTTTTCTTTCTTTTTTAAATTAAAAAAAATGTTAGCTATTTCAACTGTTGTTAATACTAAATGTAGTGGGTTGTGGTCTCTGGGCATTATATTAATAATAATAAATAATATAAGGTCAACCCATCCTTGACAAGTGTGCCAAGAATATACAATGGGGAAAGGACAGTCTCTTCAATAAATGGTGTTGGGAAAACTACATATTCACGTGCGAAAGAATGAAACTGAACCTTTGTCTTACACCATATACCAAAATCAACTTGAAATGAATTAAAGACTTAAATGTCAGATCTGAAGCCGCAAAACTCCTAGAAGAAAATATAGAAAAAAGCTCCTCAACATTGGTGTTGGCAATGATTTCTTGGAGATGACATCAAAAGCACCGGCAACAAAAGCAAAAACAAAACAAAACAAAACAAACAAACAAAAAAACCCAAGCAGGACCACATCAAATTAAAAAACTTCTTTCTGTGCAGCAAAGGAAACAATCAACAAAATCAAAAGGCAACCGATGAAATGGGAGAAAATATTTGCAAACCATATATCTGATAAGGGGTTAATATCCAAAATATGTAAGAAACCACGCAACCCAATAGCAAAAAAACCCCCAAAACAACAACAACAACAAAAACCCCACCTGATTAAAAAATAGGCAATGGACCATTTTTCCAAAGAAAATGAAATGGGAGAAAATATTTGCAAACCATATATCTGATAAGGGGTTAATATCCGAAATATGTAAGAAACCACGCAACTCAAAAGCAAAAAAACCCCCAAAACAACAACAACAAAAACCCCACCTGATTAAAAAATAGGCAATGGACCATTTTTCCAAAGAAGACATACAAATGCCAGCTGGTATATGGGAAGGTGCTCAGCATCACTAATCATCAGGGAAATGCAAATCAAAACCACAGTGAGATAGCACCTCACACCTGTCAAGATGGCCATTATTAAAAAGACAAGCGATTACAAGTGTTGGGGAGGGTGTGGGGGAAAGAGAACCTGTGTGCACTGCTGGGGGGAATGTACATTGATACAGCTATTTTAGAAAACAGTATGGAAGCTCTTCAAAAAATTAAAAATAGAACTACCATCTGATCCAGCAATCCCATTTCTGGGTACATATCCAAAGGAAATGAAATCAATATGTCGAAGAGATATCTGCGCCTCTGTGTTCATTGCAGCATTATTCACAATAACCAAGACCTGGAAACCTAAGTGTCTATGGATGGATGAATGGATAAGAAACTGTGACATATATACACATATACATTTATGTGTGATATACATATATTTATATATATAATGGAATATTATTCAGCAATAAAAAGAAGCAAATCCTGCTATTTGAGACAACTTAGATGTACCTGGAGGACATTATGCTGTGTGTAATAAGCCAGACACAGAAAGACAAATACTATATGATCTCACTTACATGTGGAATCTAAGAAAGTTGAACTCATAAAAACAGAGAGTAGAATGGTGGTTGCCAGGGGCTCGGGGGTGGGGGAAATGGGGAGGTATTGATCAAAGGGTACTCAGTTACAAGATAAATAGGCTCTGGGAATCTAATGTACAACATAGCAATTATAGGTAATACTGTATTGTTTACCTGAAATTTGATAAGAGAGCAGATTTTAAGTGTCTTCACGATATGTGCACACGCACGTGCACACACACACAAATGGTAACTGTGGGTGATGATGGATGTGTTAATTAGTTTCATTGTGGTAATCATTACATCAGGACTCAGGCTGCTTCTACTCATGGCAGAAAGTCGCAGGCAGCTGGTGGGTACAAGCAGATCACATGGTGAGAGGAAGCAAGAGAGAGAGAGGAGGTACCAGGGTCTTTTAAACAACAAGCTTTCACGGGAACTAATAGAGAGAGAACTCGCTCATGAATCCCCCCTCCCCCAGGGAGAACATTAATCCATTCATGAGGGATCAGCCCCCATGACTCAAACAGTTTCCAACATTGCCACATTGGGGATCAGATTTCCACATGAGTTTTGGAGGGGACAATACATTCAAATTCCATCACGTGGTCAACAGGCCAATTGCTGGGCATGTGAACCAGGACATCCTAGATCTTCCAGCCCCAGTGGAAGCAGCCCAGGGCAGAAGAACTACCCAGCCAGCCTACTCCTAGAATCATGAGAAATAATAAATGTTTGTTGTTTTAAGCCACTAAGTTTTGGGGTATTTTCTTATTCAGCAAAAGCCAGCTAGTTCGAGGGGCATTGAGGGGCATGCTTTGGCTACCAGTTATGATAGAGTTCATTACCTCACAGACCAGGAAGTCGGGGGTAGGTTGGGCAGTACTGGTTCAGCAGCTCAGTGATTCTATTAAGGACCAGGTTTTCTCCTTATGTCTGACCCTCCATCGGAGTGTCCTGCCTTGTTCCCTGAGCTTGACATCATGTTCCCAAGATGGCTGTCAAGTGCCCCAGGAATCATGTCCCCACAAGACAGCATCCCAAGCATTAAGTTGGGACTTGGTAGGTAAAAGCATTCTTTTTGTGTGGCTCTTTACCAGGTAGAAAAATATTTTCCCGAAGCTTCCACCTTTACTTCATTGGCCAGGACTGGTCCCATGTTCACACCTAGAGCAGTCATTGGCAAAGAGAAATGGGATTGGCGTGTTTGCCTCTGACTAATCATAATTTGTTCCCTGAGGTTGGACACATTGTCACCCCCCAAAATCAGGGTTTTGCTAGCAGGGAAGTTGGGGGAGTGGCTATTGGGGACAGTTCCTTTAACGCTGGGGACGTGATATGAGCAGTGTTTCTGAGGCTGAAATGTGCCGGTGTGTTCAAGAAAGTGGCCAGCAGACTAGTGTGGTCAGAGGGGAGGAGGGAGGCACCTGAGAAGCATTTCCCAGAGTGGTGTCTTAGGTATCCTGTGAAGATTAAAAAAGTTTTCTTTGGTCACATCATTTTGGGAAAGGTTGAGTTGTACAATGTTCCACAGTTTTTGTTGCTGTTATGATTGTAGGTCTTCTGGGAGCCTTGAAAATGTTGATATGCATCACCAATTTGCAGGGACAGAGCTAAGGAGGTGGACTGTGTGTCTTTTTCAAAACCAGATTGACCTCAGAGATTAGTTTCCTCAGAGCATCTCCCAGTACTTCGGCCCAGGGAACAAGCTTTGGGAACTGTTAAGAGACAGTTGGTGCAGAGGTTCTTGACCAGGGCGATGTGATGTTACCCTTCAGGGGACATTAGGTAATGTCTGCAGACATTTTTAGTTGTCACAACCTGGGGGGTAGAGGGGATGGAGTTCAGGAAGGCTGCTTACCATCCTACAATGCATAGGACAGACCCCACTACAAAGAATAGTTTGGCTCAAACAGTTACAAAAACTTGTACATGAATGTTCATAGCAGCTTTATTCACAATTGCCAAAAAAAAAAAAAAAAAAAAAAAAAAAATGTTAAATGTACAATTAGCATAAGACCCACCAATTCCACTCCTAGGTACATATACCCAAAAGAATTGAAAACATACATCCACACAAAAACTTATATACAAATGTTCACAAGTGTTGGTAGCAGCATTATTCACAATAGCCAAAAAGTGAAAAAAAACCAAATGTCCATCAACTGATGAACAGATAAATAAAATGTGGCCTATCCACACAATGGAATATTATTTAGCCATAAAAAGGAACAAAGCACCGACATACACATGCTACAACATGGATGAGCCTTGAAAACATCATGCTAAGTGAAAGAAGCCAGAAACAAAAGGCCACATACGATATGATTCCATTTATATGAAATGCTCAGAATAGGAAAATCTATAGAGACTGAAAGTAGATTAGTGGTTGCCAGTGGCTGGGGGGAGGTCCGAGGGTAATGGGGAGTGACTGCTAAAGGGTATGAGGTTTCCCTTGGGGGTGATAAAGATGCTCTAAAATTGATTGTGGTGATGATTGCGCAACTCTGTGAATATACTAAAGCGCATTGAATCATACACTTTAAATGGGTGAATTGTAAAACATGGGAATTAAAAGCCAATAAAGCTGTTATTAAAAAAAATGAGCAGTGCCGACATTGAGAAACCCTGGATTAGTTAGTAATTAGTTTGAGAGAAGAAAATCGGGTCAGGGGACCATAAAGGGCAGGCTAAAGGGTATGATCTTTATCACCACTGACGGGTGACAAGATTAGTATACTCATCCCTGGACATAAATTCGTATTTCAAGGTTCTTTGAATACCTACTGTGTGCTGGGGACTTTCATGTACATCATCCCATGTGATCCATGTGACGAATTTGCAGTTAGGTCTGGCCATCCTATTGTGGAGGTGAGTGGCTGAGATTCAGAGAGATTGGGAGACTTGCCTGAGTCTGCACAGCTGGTAAATTGTGGCGCCAGGGTCTGAACATGTTTGGATCTGCCCTTGAACCCATGGGCTTTCTATTCTGTGTCCTGACTCACTAAAGGCTATGGCCCAGGCAGTAGCATATGGGCCATCTGCCTTGGTTCTCTCCTGCCACAGGCCTGGTTGTAGCCTGCAGCTCTGGGAATGCCCCAAAAGACCTTCCCCAGAGTGCTGATGCTCATCCCTCCTCCTCATGCCTCAGCCCAGGCTGCAGCTGGCATCTGGATGGGGGTTGGTTGCTTAGCAATGTGGATGCAATTTCTGCCCTGAGCCAAGGGACCCATCTCAGAGTCTTGGCTGCAGAAACTTCCCTGATGCTCATCCCTCCTCCTCATGCCTCAGCCCAGGCTGCAGCTGGCATCTGGATGGGGGTTGGTTGCTTTGCAACGTGGATGCAATTTCTGCCCTGAGCCAAGGGACCCATCTCAGAGTCTTGGCTGCAGAAACTTCAAGGAGAACAGCCCCAGGAAGGCCTGAGGGAGCTGGGGCCTGTCCTGAGTGGGGAGAAGTGGGAACAGCTATGTCCCTGGGCTGGACTGGAGAGGGGGAGCTCTCTTTAAGAGGAAGACTCAGCTTCAGAGGACAGTGAAAGGGAACCAGGAGACCTGGGTTAATCTTAATATTATTATTATAAGCACAGCTACCTTTCTTGTGCACTACCTGTGTGTCAGGCACTGCACTAGGGCTATATACTCTGTAATCCTCCCCAAGCCCTGTGCAATAGGGTACTACTATATGTCCTCTTTGCAAGCAAGGAAACCAGGGCTCGTAGAGATTAATTGACCTGTTAATGCAGCCAGAAAGTAGGGAAGCTGGAATTTGATCTCAGGCTTCTCTAACACCCCAAATTACCCCCAGTTGCACCCCTGACCGGGCACTTGGTGGAGAGAATCCACTATGTGACTCCCAAGGCTGTGGGTGGTCTGCCCCACTCTCCCTGTTGCTCTCTCTGCTATCCTTGCTTCTTTCCTCAAACATTCCAACCTCCTTCCAGCCACAGGGCCTTTCCACTTGCTGTTTCTTCTGCCTGGGGTGCTCTTCCATCCACTTTCTTCATGTGGTTTACTCCTGCTCATCCTTCTGGTCTCCAATGGAACATCCCTTCACTCATTCATCCATTGATCCAAACATAGTTATCTAGTGCCTCCCAATGACAGGTAAACATTAGTAAATAAAACATACATGATCCCAACTCTCTTGGAACTTATGTGCTGGTGGAAGAGACAGACAACAAATGATAAATGAGCTGACAAGCCAATCAAGGCAAAATTGCAAAGCCCTGCTTCCCCTGGGAAGCATTCCTTGATTCTTCTGCCTTTTGGCAAGAATAGATCAGGTCCCCTCTTTAGACATACTCATAGCAGTTAGCCCAATGATAACTAATTAACCAATTAATTGTGTGATTACTTATTTAATACTGGTCTCTCCTCCTAGGCTGTTGGTTTTGTGAAGCCATTTGTGCACTGGCTTGTCCATAACATTCACCATGGCTGCTCTCAAAGAGATTACAACCTTGAGGGGGAATAGCAAGTGTGGTTTGTCTTGGCAGATTACCTGGACAGGGCTGGCCGGTTGGCTCGGTTGGTTAGAGCATGGTGCTGATAACACCAAGGTCCCGGGTTTGAGCCCTATATTGGCCAGCTACCAAAACACAAACAAAATCGGATTACCTGGATTTCTTAGTAATGGCTGCCTGGAGGGTTGCATCCTGGGTCTGTGGCGTAAGAGTGCCAGGACTGATTAGTAATGTCTGCCATGGGATCAGACATGGAGAACTAAGTACCTGTCTTGTCTCGAATTGGAGACACCCGAGGTGAAGGAAGGAGGGAGAGATGACCATTTATACTTCAGAGAAAGCTCTTTGGAGATGGTAGACCCACCCCGAAGGGAAAGGGGTGGATGGTGGCTTTGAAGATGTATGTGGTGTAGCAGCTATCCAAACTGGAGATCTCTGGAGACAGGACAGCTGGCTAGGGAGCACACAGGCTCTGGATTAAAAGAAACTTTGAATTCAAATCCAGGCTCAGTCATTTATTTAACATGTGACCTGAGGCATATCTTTTAATGTCTCTGAACCTCAGTTTCTTCTTCTATAAAATGGGGAGAAGGCTATTGGGATGGGTGCTGAGTGCTTAATCTTGCCATATTGAACCCCGGCAATGCTCAGAGAGAGGAAGTGCTATTAGCACCAGCACCTTGCAGGACTCCAGGGATAGCATTCACTCTGCCTGTGTAAGTGGCATCCCCTGGTGCACCAATGCAAGTGGTATTTCCTGGAGTTGTGCAACATGGCAGCCTGGATCAGGAAAGAGAGGCTCAGAGAGGTTAAGTCACTTGCCTGTGTCACACTGTTAGTGAATGGTAGAGGTGGGATTGGAACTTAGATCTGTTTGAGTCCACAGCCCAAGCCTGTCATCAGCAAGCCCTCCTGCCCGCCACTGATTTACCAAATCTGGAAACGTTCAGCATCCATGACTATCTGAACTTTGGAAGACTGCTTAAGCTTTGAAACTTCCCCCTGCAGAAATGTGTAACAAAAGAGCACATGCAAAAATCTCTAGCACATAGGACTGGCCAGTTAGCTCAGATGCTTAGAGCATGGTGCTGATGATACCAATGTCCAGGGTTCGATTGATCCCTGTACAGGACGGTTGCAAAAAACAAAACAAAACAAAACTCTAGCACAGTACCTGGGGCACATGGGCACTTGGGCAGTGATGGCTGAAAGTAAACCAGGGCAGTGAGGAAGAGAGTTCCCGGGAGATTATACCCTACTCTGGAGCTGAGTGTGAGAAGGGAAACCCTAAAAGAGAGAGGGGACAACAGAATTTTCAATGAAAGGGAAGCAGATGAGGCAAAGAGGCAAAGGGAGCTGAGAAAACAGATTTGGGGTGAGAGGGGTGCTTAGCTCTCGAAGGGGCTGCTGGGTCTCCAGGTGTGTCAGTTAGGGTCCCATGGAGACAATCACTCACGGTGACTGATGAGCATGTCACAATTCCTACGGGCAGGAGAAAGAACCAGCAAGGATGGTGAAGCTCCTGGGACTGGCAACAGCAGGGGAAAGACTGTTCTGGAATCTGGCAAGAGCTGTAACCTTGAGAGAGAGGCTCCCTGACAGGAGCTGGGCTGTGGTAGAGGAATGCAGCACTGACTGGCCAGGCTACTTGCATCAGACAGCATGAGGCAGCCCCCCAAACCCCCTGGGCTGAGCGTGGAGAAGGGAGGACCCTGTAAAGGGAAATTGGGGTGTTCTTATCAGAAGAAGGCAGGAAAAGCCAACAAACATTCATTACACAGCCATGAACGGGATAATTTCAGAACATTCTGGCAGTTCTCAAATTCTTTAATTTGATGACCATTGACTTGATCAACTTTTATTTTCTGGGATATTAAATTATATGGAATTTTGTGGAACTTTAAAATGAAGCAGATTCAGGGCAGGGTGGGCAGCTGGTGGGGAATGGGGACAAGGTTTGAGGTAATGAGCGTTTAATACAGCCCTACATCAGGTGGCTTTCTGGGTTCAAGCCACAGATGCTCCCAGAAGGGGAAAACCATACCATCCTCAAACTCCCTGCTGCTATTAATCAGCACACGTCTCAGGAGCAGGTGCGCATGAGTGAATTTTGGGGTCAAGGCAGGTAATCTGGTCTGGCCAGGCTGAAGCAGGCGACCTGACTGTCTGCCTGATCCTCAGCTATTGGATAAGGGGATTAATCTAAATCTGTCTGAGGAGAGGATGGCTTTTCGAGAAAGCCTAGGACCCAGAAAATGAAAGTTGGACTTAGGAACCTCTGGCTGAAATCTAAGCCTTCAGTCTAGTGTGACTTCAGACTTGCTCACCTGGGATCATTTGGAAAAGCTGCCATTGTGGTTGAGCCATGGAGATATTGGAGTGGAAAACACAGAGCCCAAAGGGGCCTGGGAGGAATGGAAATAGAAAATTGGGGTGGGGCACTGGGGTGAACTGGGGAGTCCATGCCCTTCTCAAGGGAGCAGTTAAGACCCAGTGCTACCTGAGTGGCACTAAATCGAGCCAGACAGAGTGGGTTTGCATCCTGGCTTTGCTCCTTATTCACTGTGTGACTTTGGGCAAGTCACTTTCCCTCCTGTGCCTCAATTTCCTCATCTGTAATATTGGACAATAATGGATCCCACCTCAGAGAGTTCTTACGAAGGCTGAATAATGTCTGCAAATGCTTACAACAGTACTTGGCACATAGTAAAAAACACTATATACAAATATTTGCTAAATAAATAAGAATGTAAATCTTTTGTTACCAGATCTTTCAATCTTTCAAGGAAAATAAATCTGGAAATTCAAGTTCTAATAATCATGTTAATGGCAAATGCTCAGACGGTTCTAAAACAACTTAAATATTGACACAACATTATTCCCCCTCCTTCTACAGATGGGGAAACTGAGGTACAGAGAGGTCACATAGCTTGTGCTAAAGTTACACACTAGTGAATGGTCTAGGATATAGGGTGACCAATTGTCTCAGTTTTCCTGGGACTGTCAGGTTTTAGCACTGTAAGTCCCACATTCCAGGAAACCCTTAAGTTCAGGAAAACCAGAACTGTTGATCATCCTAGATTCAAACCTGGTCAGTCTGGCTCCCACATCTTGCTTTTGACCATGGCGTTCTATTTTCTCTTGCATGAATGCTCCTGACTTTAAATTGTTGGCCACTGTGGGCCAAACGATTTGCAATTTCTGAAAATTATGATGCTCCATGGCATAAGATTTCCCACTTTTCATAGAGATGTGCCTCAGTTTCTTCTTCTGTAAAATGGGAAAATAAGACAGACCTTATAAGGTTGTTGTAAGGATTACATGAGTTCATAGGTGCAAAGTGCTTAGACCCATTCCTGGCACAAAGAAAGTGCTATATAAACGTTTGCATTTATGACTGTTGTTAAGCACACATTCTCAAGACCCCTTAGACTTCTTGAATCAGAATCTCCTGGTTTGGGATTTAGTAACCTTCTGTTATTGTTTTTGTTGTTTTTAATAGCAGGTTTCCTAGGCAACCAGGTTTGGGAGTCAGGAGTCCTGGGGTCAAGTCTGAGTTCTGCAAGTAATGCACTGTGTGACTTTCAGCAAGTCTCTTTCCCTCTCTGTGCCTTACTTTCTTCTTCTTGAGAAATACTAGGGGCTCATAGGATTAATGTTTAGAGGCTCAGAAGCTTCTAGGACCTCTTAGAAAGAAAAAGAAAAGCATTTGATATAAGACAAGCAAGAAGTTAGAGAAGTAAGGAGAGGGGCATCACATTGCATTTGGAGGGGACTTGAGATTCAAGCTAGGAGGTGAGGCCCCGGACCAGTCAGGATAGACTTTGCTATGCTGAGTAACAAATAGCCCCGATATCTCAGTGGCTTCAAACACAGGTTTGTTTCTCACTCATTTCATGTGCTAGTTATTAAGCTGCTGTTTCCCGGCCCAAATCTGCCTCTCTAAACTCTGTGCTGTTGGGGCTGGAACCCCACAGGCCACATTCCCCCCGGACCAGTCAGGATAGACTTTGCTATGCTGAGTAACAAATAGCTCCGATATCTCAGTGGCTTCAAACACAGGTTTGTTTCTCACTCATTTCATGTGCTAGTTATTAAGCTGCTGTTTCCTGGCCCAAATCTGCCTCTCTAAACTCTGTGCTGTTGGGGCTGGAACCCCACAGGCCACATTCCTGCTTTGTCAGCTGCTCCCTGGTTGGCTCTGCCAATAGGGAGCAGGCAGAGGCTGCAGGCTGGAGGAAAGGACGGGACTTTCCCTTTCCTTCTGTTGTCTGTCTGGCCAGCATCACCCAGCAGTCACTGACTCCAGTCTCCTGGTGTTTTACACACTCTTGGAACCAGCCTAATGCGGCCCTCAGAGATACGCTCCCGAGTGGGACAGCACCCCCACTCAGGGTCCCCGCTCAAGGGGCCCTTCCTCCAAGGCTCTAGGATCTGACACCTCAACTCTCCCCTTTGTTCCTCCACCCCAGAGACAGCGGCTGCTGCCTTTAGTTAGCAACTCTGTGCCTCTAGTTGCTCTCCTTTATGTTTTCAGTGCTCCAACATCTGTCCCA